>NC_050526.1:18427400-18461850 GCF_002922805.2 Oryzias melastigma
ATCAAATACCTATACACAGATGCGGCGCCCTCTAGTGGTTGGAAACAACCGCTAAAGGACAACCGGTGTTTACTGGCAAAATAACAAATATATGACCTTATTCTATAGTCTAAACAAAGGAATAAATAAGTCGTTCCTGAGTTTAAGTCGCACCCTTAAACTATGGAAAAAACTGGGACTTATAGTCCAGAAAATACGGTCCTGGGCCCGGTCCCCACAGCTCCTCCCTACCCCTAGATTTAGTCCTCCAAACTGAGTTTTGGAAAAATATTGTCTTCAAATTCAGACTTCACGGCTCAACCAGTCATGTCCTCCTCCGACCACCAGAGGGAACCTCCTGTCGCTGGCATCATTGATTTGTTTGCACTCATATTGCAGCCCTGCCGTCGGGATGATAGTTCTGTGGTGAAACCAGACATTTATTATTATCACTGTATACATATCACACTATGGTGCTCTATACGGTGGCTGGGTGGCTCAGTGGGCTAAGTATTGGGTTAGCACCCAGGAGCCCTGGGTTCAATCCATGGGGTGTCCACTGATCCCCACCCAGATTGGGTCCTTAGGCAAGACCCTTGACACTGCTGCCTAACTGGGTCCCTGTGCCCCTCAAGTACAGGGTTACATCAGGAAGGGCATCCGGCGTAAAAACTCTGCCAAATCACTGATGTGAAGCAGTGGGTGATGTTACGCTGTGGTGACCCCGAAAGGGATAAGCAGAAAGGTGAAGAAGAAGACTATATCGCAATAAACAGTTAACTGTTCATTACTGAAGATGCAGTGTAGCCGTCCTTAGCCCCGCCTCCTTTTCTTTTTTTTTGCATTTTTCAGATCTGCTGAGGGTGGAGTCCTGTTGTGTTTTCTTTTATTTTTGGACACTCGTATCTCTCCACGTGTCCCTACAAGTGGAGAGGGTACAGAGAAGCCGTAATAGTAATGATCTGGAATTGGCGCCATAATTCCGACTTCAATTATTGATTCTCCACCATGATCAGTTTAAACAGTTCTTCTACGAATGACAGGATGTAATCCACACGTCACTACCAAATCCATGATTCGTCTAAGTTTGATCTGGTTTATTTGCAATTATTGGCCGTATGTTATGTACGTAGAGCCAAAAAACTCTTAGAAACGTGAGTAGCTACGTATACATGCAAGAGTTTTGAATGCAGGAGCCCTAATGTTTTTTTTAAGTGGTCGCTTGAACGTGGATATCCAACGCTGGTGTGAACGTAGCTTTAGAGTACGTAAAACATTAAACTATCTAATCAATAGCCTGCGAATTTTAGCAGAACATCACATTTGTAAGTTACAAGAAAGTTTGGAATTCAAAGCGATTTCCTGATGTCTATTTGTGTGTTTCTCTTCTACTTTACCCGGTTCTATCCACTTCCCCGTTTCCTTTTTCTCCTTCTCTTGTTTTATTGACTCCTCCTCTCAAACCTGACAAACTCTCTTTTTTTTGTAAAGAAATGAACTCAAATGATCAATATAATGCATAAAAACATTGTTTTTTTCTAACATAAAAGGGCTTTTAATTCAAGAAATGTGCAGCAGGTTTTCTCAAAGACTACATGGCATTTTGCAGAAAAATACAATCTGTCATAATCACAGAAAGCTCTCAGCTTCTGTCTGCTCAGCTGCTAAAAGCATAAATAGAAAAAGCATCGATGTCCAACGTTTAACCCTAATCTTTAGTTGGGCGCTGAGAGAAAACAGCCCAACTTGAGCTGTTCAAGCTCAGATTTGCATTTCAGGGATAAATGTCCTTAAGAGGAGGAAGATTTTTTACATTTTCATAGATTCAGCTGATCTAATTATTGTCTTAAAACATTTTCATAATCAAAAATACCTTCAGCAATTGTTTTTTGAAGTTGTCTGCTGACCAAACGATGAAGATCTGATTTACCTTTTATTAGCGTCATGCATGTTTGGTGGATCACATCAGGCTGAAACTCCAGGTGTGTCAGGTGAGTAATGCTGTTTAACAGACCTGAACCTTTACAGAGACAATGTGAATGCACCCAAGTCTCTCTGACTAGAAAGATGAGTTAGATAATAATTGGGCTGTTCTACTTCCACATCATCCCTTGATTCGTTTTTTCAAAGAACAAATGCACAATATCTGAAACCCAAAAAACCTAGTAATTACATTTTTTGTTTTTTCAACAGCAGCTCTTGTCCTCTTTCTATAATAAAAAAACATTTTTCCTTTAATGATTTCAGGAGGCAATAACAAGAGATTTCGACTCAAGAATTCTTTCATAACATGTCAAAATGCATGCACGGAGAGAGGAAGTGCTTCTATATTTGGCTACTCTACACCCTGGTGCTCAAAAATCTTTGTGATTGGCTTTTTCTGGAGTCTTTCATCAGAATCAGCAGCAACATTTCCCAGCTCAGAGCCTTCATGGAGATTCATGTCTTCTTTTTTTCTTTGTTATATTGTAAAGTCTGACCGTAGTTTCATGACTACGGTTGGAGTGAAACAATAGAAAACAAACTTTTACTTAGAAATGTAAATTCACAATAAAACTGAACCATGTGGGAGACAGAGTCCCTTTGCAAAGAGCAGTATTGAACTTTCCTTAATTAAGTATACCTGAGTATAAGAATAGAAAGGATATCATAAATATATAGTAGTTACGTCCCTCCTCAGAGAGGAGGAAGAAAGTGTGTAGCATAAAGAAAAAATAAATAACCGGGGAGGGTTAAGATGGCCACACAGCTGCAGAGAGAGTTAATGCGTACGTCTACATTTGAATCATTTCAATTCGGGATAAGAACTAAATAATATCAGGAAGGTCATTCTGTCACTTGTTAAGTTAGGAATGGGTTTTGATCTGTCAATAATTTAACGACTAATCTCTGTCACATGACTGACTCTTTTTCGTATCACTTAATATTTATCAAAGTAAATGAATTACATTTCGAGAACAAATCTTCCTCTTTTTGTTGGATGGTCCAGGCTTCAATAGTGGGTTAATTTCTGATAATGCGCACTTCATGAGGCATTATCCTGCTGATACCTGCTGGTACTTACAAAATGAATAAACATTTTATCGACTTTTAGTACTTATTTCTTACTTTTTTGGTTTAGATCTTTTTTTTTTTTTATAAGCAGACTATTTGGTACATGATGCAGCCCGTTGTCACGGTAACGCGATGCTGACCTCAACAGAAGGGGCAAAACAAAAGTAATATAAATTCTGATCGTCATATAATGCAGGAGTCCCCACACTATGGCCCGTGGGCCGAATCCGGCCCTCCTCCCCATTTTGCCCGGCCCTCCAAACTATTTTGGCTGAATTAGACATTTTTCATTTTTCAAAAGCTACAGGCTAGCTGTTTTTGGCTAATATAGGGTTTTTTCAGTTTTTTAGGCTAATTTGGCCTTTAGCTAGTATTTCAGCTACATGCTAGCTGTTTTGGCTAATTTAGATTTATTCCGTTTTTTAAGGCTACTTTGAAGTATAGCTAATATTTTGGCTTTATGCTAGCTATTTTTGTCTAAATTAGACATTTTTCCAGTTTTTTAGGTTAATTTGGCATTTAGATAATATAGCTTTATACTAGCTGTTTTGGTTAATTTAGATTTTTTTTCTGCTATTTTGGCACTTTGCTAATATTTTAGCCAGCGACCAGCTTAATTGTTTTCAGCTTCAGTGTTTTTAGCAATTTAAGCATTTTCAGCTATCGATCTATTACAGGTAATGCTTAATATCTAGCTTTTTAAAATGTTATAGTATTATTTTTCTTGGAAGATTAAGAAATTAATTATTTAAAACTTTGCAATGTGTGGCTTTCTGGAAAACCATAAATCTTTAAGTTTAGGCTGTGATTGCTAGACTTTTTTTGTTAGCCTACAAACTGACCCGGCGCCCCATCAGAGAAGAAAGCAGTTATGTGGCCCTCACTAGAAAAAGTTTGGGGACCCCTGAAATAAAGCATCAGTTCTGAGAGAAAGTTCACCTCTTACCGTTTGGTCTTTTCCAGAAGATGAAGAAAAGTTTGTTTTAAAGAAACCATGGAGTGATAGAGAACATTTGGGCTATTCTTCTTCTTTTTTTAGGTGTGCATCCAAACCAAACAGCCAATCAGAATTGAGCATTCACCCGGACCAATAAAGTGCAGAAACACAATGTTCGTTTCTTCTGGCTGTATGTCAGCGTCTTCGTTTTCTTGGAGTAATACAGCAGATAAAAAAGTCTTTACATCTGTTTTGTGCACACAAATTACATTTCTGAGTTAACAACTTGTAAATTTTAAAAAATAGAACAATAGAAATGAAGGAAAAATGTGTTTTTGTTCAAACTCTCCAAATTGTCATGTATATTTTACATTGTGATTAACGGTGATTGATCAAAACCCATTTGTGTGATTAATCTGATTCATTTTCTTAATTATTCTGTAGCACTAGTTTATATAAAAAGTAAACTTCAAGGATACTCCCTCACTTTTTGTATACTTGTATGCTACTTTTTACTAATGGGTAAGTCCCAAAATAAAACCTACTTTAGTGGAGCTCCAGTCTGAACTGTTTGCTCTGATCACAGACAGGCGTCTCTTCAAGGTGCAGCTCCATCTCTTGAGGGATGAGCCTGAATTCAGTCAATTAATTGGTCTGCTTCTCCTCTCTTTGGATGGAGTACGATAATGTGGATCATGAGCTCCTCAGCCTGAGGCTCTGCAGTCCTGGTCTCTTCCACTGTTTTAAGCACCTTCAAGGTTGGCTGACCTAAAAAGAATAATTAAAAAGTGTTCTTCTTAATGACAGGAGTTTCATTGTTCAGTATTCAGGTTAAAACCAAGAAATGATTACAGTAAACGGAGCTTGCTTCAGAAGAAAAGTAAAACTTTTAAATTATGATTCTTGTTTTATTTCTGGATGACCTTTAAAAACAGACACATTGGAGACAGGAAAGTTCTAACTGGATTCTATTTTTAGACATGTGACTCGATTGTTTTCCGCCCCAGTTTCAAGCTGTAAATCCAACAGCAATCCTGCAATGTGACCTAGAGTATTTTTTTCCTGATACCCAATCATCTGTGGGCATAGTTTCTTTTGCTTGACACTCGGGTGATGATGCAGACCAGCTGTGACTGAACCTCTGAAGGTCTTTCCGAGCTGCAGACCTGCTCAACTACCAATCATTTTTAGTACAAGCTGGCCACAAATGACCCTTACCGGGGATGTCGTTAATAAAAATTGATAGAGATCTCCATTTGTCATTTGTATTAGTCCTATTGAAAATTGCCTAGTTTTTTTTTTTTTTTCTTCAAGGGCACAGAATACAAATGATTCTTACAAAGAGAGGAGATAAGGATGCACACACAAATACACGTTCCATCTGTAAATCCTGGGAGACAGGAATCTGTGTGAGCCAGTTGAGTTAACTCGGAGCAGTTAATTAGGATTATACAGGATGAAGCTACTGGAAACTATCAATAGAAGATTAGAGGCTCCTGGAGGGAAAAGTGGGCAGAAGAAGTGGTGGAAGGATAAATAAAAGCGACGTGGGAGACAAATATTAAATAACGGTTAAACTGGCTTTTTAAAGCGTGGGTTGATGTGAGTCACATGCATGTTAAAATAGTTGATATCATTCACCAGAAAATGAAATAAGAAATGAGAACCATGGAAGAAAGAAGGACCAAACACAAAAGAAACATGTCAGAAAAATGTTGATGAGTACCTGAGAGAACGAGAAACTCTTCAATGAAGGTATGTCTTTGTTATTATTGGTTTAAGTCTTTAACAGTGAAAATGTCACCAGCATCACAAGAATAACTTAGGCTCTTTGACATACTGTAACTCTGATACTATTTGCACAAATGTGAATCAACTGAGAAAAACTGCTTTTAATTTTGCATTGCTAAGTGTTACAAAAATGCTTTTCGCCTCACAGAATGAGCTGATCTACGTTGATAACATCAACACTTCGCTCCTGCGCCGTGTTCATTAGGGCTACGAATCTCAGGGAACATAGTTCTATATATATAGATCTTACCAATCCTTACAATATGTACAAACACTCAGGGTATTGTGCAATGTTGATTTTCTGCATTATTTATAATTTTTTCTATTGCATATTCAGCTATATTCAGTCTATTTTACATTATATTCAGTCTATTTTACTTTATTTTGCTATTCTATTTTATTTTACTTTATTTTGTATTTTACTCCATTTGTGTGCTGTACCGGACGCCGGTACCTGAATTTCCCTGAGGACTTCCAAAGGGATTAATAAAGTATTTTCTATTCTATTCTATTCTATTCTATTCTATTCTATTCTATTCTATTCTATTCTATTCTATTCTATATATATTTATGTTGAAGGATTTTATTTTTATAACTGTTTTACATCTCCATAAATGTCTTTTATTCTGTTTTTACTTCTATATGACTTATATCATTTTATTTGCTGCTTTTTATTTACTTGTTTTTTGCTGGTTAACAGTTACTTTTTGAGTTTTCAAGGTCTGGCTAAAATAATTAAGTGAGGCTCATATTTTACTCAGAATTCTATTGTCCAAACAACTAGAGAAAGTTAGAGATAAGGACTGCAGCCGGGGTGGGGAAGTGAATCTGAAGATGATTTGGATTGGTCAGAAGTTAGGATGTTGGGGTGAAGAGATCCAATCAACTGTAAGGTTGTGTGTTGGTGACACCCCCCTGCGAGCCAGAAGAACCCAGGGTCAAAGGGATGTTGGGTCCGAACATGTAAGACCATGTGAGACCATGTGGGACCATGTGGGATGGCTGCAGAGAAAATGGTCTCTTATATATATATATATGTATATACACATTTATTCATCTTCTTGTCCACTTCTTCCCTTTCGGGGTCGCGGGGGTGCCGGAGTCTAACCCGGCTACTGATGGGCGAAGGCGGGGTACACCCTGGACAGGTCGCCAGTCTGTTGCAGATATATATATATATACCATTGTGTGGATGTGGCAGTACCAAGCAATGGTGTCTGATAATGTATTAAATCGTACAATTTTAATAATTTAGATTGCATAAAGAGTTGATTAGTATGTTCTAAATACCCTTCATTTTGTATGATCCAGATAGTTTATTTTTGTAATCTGTATAAAGGATGTAATGAAGATTTATAATTGTTCTCCCAAACATCATTGTAGTAAGAGAGGTAGGGGAGCACAATGGGGCGGTACAAGGTAGGTAGTGAAATATAGTGTTTAACATTGTTAATTATTGAAAGATTTTTGTTTTTATGTGTCTAATTTGTGTTTTCCAAGATAGTTTACTGTCAATTACTAATCCTAAAAGTGTGTTGACTTATTCTGTTTTTATTGGGAAACTATTTACGTTTATTTTCTGTTCAAAATTGTCCTTGTGGTCACTAAATATAACACATTTTATTTAAATGTAATGATAATTTGTGCTTGATTCTGTGGCTTTGTTTGGAGATTTTTTGGTCCTGTTCCGAGTTTCCCTGCCAGTCACAGCAGTTCCAGGTTAATTATGATGCACAGCTGTTATCCTTTCAGTTAATTGTCCTTCTGGTCTTCAATTCATATTTGTTAAGTCATCTACTCTGTTCTGTTACCAGTTTTGTTTCGCCATTAGCTTTTGTCATGTTGTGATTACTCTATTTAATGTTTTAACTCACTGTTATGAAGCCTGGGCTCCAGCATTAGGATCCACTATTTACTGACAATCCAGCCACTTTTTAAATAATATGTAGTTTTTTATTTCATGATCTTATTGGAATAATTATCACTAAAGAAAATATTAGTGTCATCTGCAAACAATAATTTAATAATTTAGTTACAATGTGTTGTGTCTCTAATATTTGGAGAAAAGTTTGATTATATATTTATGCATAAATATTTATTTTATCTCATGAAATAACTTGTTTTGATTGCTTAAAACGAACCAAATCTAAATCCAAACTTTGAAACTCTGCATAACCTTTGAACAGAAACTTTCATGGCAGTACACAGATCAAGATACTTTAATCTACAGGTCTGTAATGTCTAAACCTTTACTCGTGTACTCAAAGTGAAATGGGAAAAGTAAATGGTAGTAAATAATAAAGTAATTTCTACATATTTAAATACAAACATGCATCTTAGAGCCTGTGCAGACCCCCCCAACTCTCTGTGGACGACCCCACACGTCTAAAACACCCCATTAAAGTTAAGCTCTAAAATAAACAGAACCGTAGAATCAAAAGCATAAAAAGAACTTCCTGCAGCTGCTCACTTCAGGAATGAGCTGGCCTGTGGGTCACTGGGAATTTGTTCTTACAAAACCCTTTCATGCCTCCGTCTGCCAGTTGGCAGGCTCCCCCAAAATCTATAAAATACTCAGATTACCACTACAGAGGAAGCCCCTCCCACTGGACCAAACAAAAACAACCTGCCCGCCCACAGAAATAAGAACTCCTACGTTGATCCTCTAAATGTGTTCAGGTGATTATTCTAATCAGATGTCCACACAACAGAAGCTGTTTGATGGAGCTAAAAACACTGAAGTACAAAGACCTTACAACTACAAATTACATCTTATTTATGGCAGATCTCCAGTCTTTTATTGGTTCATAGCCCATTAGGTTTATTAAAATAAAGGCATTTACTTTAATCTTTGACAAATCTGACATAGTTTGTACTTTTCAGATTAAACTGAACTTTTGTACATAATAGAGACAGACGGATGGATTGATGGGCTTAGATTGATAGAGAGAATTAGATGGCAAAGTTTTTGTCCAGTTTGTGTAAATGTGGGTAGAAAACTAAAGTTGTCTGGACATCAAACTATAACTCGGAAACTTGCATTACGTGCAATAATGCTGAATGTGGTCGCTGAAAATACTGAAGGTGTTTTCTGGAGAAATTTGCTGTAATTGTTGAAGTGATATGCTGACAAAGCTAAAGCTGCTGTATTTGTACAATGCTTAAGTTGCCAAAAAACTAAAAGTTGAAAGTGCACAAAGAATTTGAAGGATTACTAGAAAAATTGCCAAAAAATAAAAATGTGGAAAAAAAATATGAATGCCAAAAAGCTAACACATTGCTAAAATATAACCTTAACTCAGAATTAGCCCAACAAAACCTCAATAGATTACAAGTTAGCCAAAGAAATTACGAGCTAAACTCCAAATGAGCTCAAATAAATTAGCCAAAAAAGTTAGCACGTTGCTAAAATCCTAGCTTAAATCAGAATTATCCTAAAAAAAAGTCAGGAAAAGACAAATTAGCCAAACGAAGCTAGCACTTTACAAAAATATTAGCCTGGAAAACATCAGTAGATGCCAAATTAGCCAAAGATACCCTTCCTAAAAAATTAGCTTTTCTAAAACTTTGCTTAAAAAAAACGGAAAATATGTCAAATTAGCCAAAATGTCCCGAATGTGTTGAGTGAAAGTGTGATATATACATTGTGTATGATTCAAAATTGCACAAAGAATTTAAAGAATTTCTTAAAAAATCTCCAAAATTGCAGAAAAGTTTAAAATGCAGCAAAAATATAAATATCAAAAGCATGAATGTCCTGAACTTCTTGATACCAACCTTGCATAATTCGCAGAACGTGCACAAAGAATTTGAAAGTTTTCTTGAAAAATAGCGATAAATGTTGAAATGCAGAACCTGGATAAATATCAAAAGTACAAACATAAATGTCCTGAACAAGGTGATTTTTTTTTATGTCATTTTTAACCAAAATATTTAAGGACTTGAAGTATTCTACGTTCATTTTCAACGGGGCGAACAAAAGCGCATAAATTGCGTAAAATCTTAACAGCTGTAAAACATTTGAAAACCAAAAACACAATTTGCTGACCGTTCTAACACAAAGATTGTGTACGTTTTAGAAGTGTACAACATTTTCGAAGGATTTGAAAAATTTCCCATTCCTTTTTTCCATGAGGGGGAAATCACAAATTGTGTGTAATCCTAAAAACCGTGAAAAATACAAATACAGTCCTGCATGCAAGAATGTCCTTAATGAGCTGAACGTTTTGATACCAAGTTTGTATAAATAGCTGAAACGGTTTGAGTTTTTATTTGTCCAAAAATTGTTATACGTGTCACACTATAAACACAGGGTCCTCCTGTTTGTCAATCCACAGTAATGTTGTGGTTTCAGGAGCCTGTAGCACCTGTTTAAAAACGTAATGCTCCAAGTGGAAGTTACCAAAAGTCCCTGATAACACCAGAAAAAAGACCCAAGATATGTGGCAACTCAATGAAGCTCTGGATGTTTAGCTCTAAAACATCTCGTGTTTGTTGCTCCATATGTTACTCCTGATGATGAAGGCCCAACATGCATTGCTCCATTGGACTGTTGACTGTGCTGCTCTATAGACAAGAGAGTAATGTATTCCAGATGGAGCTCACACTTGTTAGAAGTCCTCTAATGGTAAAGAGGCCCTTTCTTTCCTGCTAATATGCTCAACGCTGCATTTGACAGCCTTTAATTCACGCCTGCGCCGTGCATGGTCACAGAGAGAGAAAAGATAAAAAACGAATCAGGACCAGAGATCAAATGAAATTGCAGTGATTGAGCGCTCGGAATTACATTAACATTTAGCTCTCAGAGAAAGGAGTTTTTGTTGATCGTCTTCAGAACCCTTAATTACTGTGATGGAGCTACTTAGAGCCCAGAGTACAAGTAACAAAAAGTAAAATACGTGCTACATCAAGTCATTTTTGTCTTTTTGACGGGTGGGTGAATCATGAAACCTAGAAATGAGGCTTGACCTCGTTTGGAGAAATTATGCTTGCAGATTGTTCATGGCACACAGGATCATATCACACCAAGCAGAAAGTGGAAAATGTGACCATCCAGCCTCCCTTAATCATGCTCAACAAATGATTGCATGTTCTGCAGACTCATGGTGCCTAGATCAGAGGATAGATGCAAACCTATCCTAAAGTGAGGCTCACCTGGACTTTTATTTCAAATGTTGACTTGTGTCACTGTCGTGACGGGAGTAAAAAGTGTGTCAAATAACAGAACAAAAGAGTTTTTATATATATATATATATATATATATATATATATATATATATATATAATAAACCCAAAGGATAAATTGTACATAGGTTAAAGAAATAAGATAAAATAAGTGTGCAGGGAGTGGAAGAACCCAGAAGGCTTTTAAAAAGAGGTAAAACAGGTCTGTATTTAATGTGAAAAGTGCAATCTTCGTCAATTGCTTTTATGAATCTTCACCATCGTTGTTGTATTCTGCCAAATGTACAAAGACTGAAAATAAGATAGAGAGATATAGTATGTCCTTTCCATCAAACTCATTTTGACAGGTGACCTTTGACCTCTACATTCCGATGTGATGACGTAACAATTTGATATAAACTTTATATCAAATTGATATCAAATTGTTACGTCATCACATCGGAATGTGGAGGTCAAAGGTCACCTGTCAAAATGAGTTTGATGGAAAGGACATACTATATCTCTCTTAAGATGACTATGAAAACAAATTGATGAAAAGTTTTTGTCAGCAGAATTGAATAATTCCATTCTTCTTCTGTGCCTTTGTGTCTGCTTAGTTTAGGGGTTACTCCCCAAAATCTACTTCCATCTAACTCAGTGTTTCCCAACCCTATCCTGGAGGAACACCATGAAGTGAGCTTCCAATCTTACCCTGCTTGATGACCTTCGATGACTTCCATTATCAGGTTTCTGCAGGACTTGATGTTACCTGAATCAGGTAATCCTAAGCAAGGCAACATGGAAAACTCACAGGATATGATTGTTTTGGGATCAGGGTTTGGAAACACTGATCCAACCCTATCCACCAACACCAGCCACCAGAAGATTGGACTCAAGTCACATGACTTGGACTCGATTAAGACTCGAGTCATGAGTTTGACTTTAGCCCATCACAAACCTGCTAAAATGAGTTTTAGAGTGAATTTGTTTTTAGTGAAGAAGACGTTTAAATTGAAATATCAAGCAAAACACTGTTTATTTATTTTGATGTTTGTCAACTTAAAAGAAATCAGGAGAGGAAACTGGATCAAACAGGCTGCTTGCCTTTACCCAGACTCCTTTTCTCTGATTTTTAGCTTTAGACCAACATTCAGACTGACTGAACACATCTGATCCAGGTGATCAGGTTGGGTGGTATTTCTCCAGGACCAGAGTTGGTAAAACTTGGGTGTTGAATACTTTCCAAATATCATAAATTATCACATTCTATTTAGGGTTTAAATTTATTGTTTTCAAAAGAGAGGAATAGTTCCTTGTTGCCGTCTGCACCCCTCCTCGCATGTTCCCCCTGCATGAGTCATTTTCCAGACATAAAGGACCTTTTTATTATTCAGTCTGGCAAATGTGTCCGACCAGTGGGCTTCATTCTGGATCTGCTGGGACTCGCAGCGTTACATGACAATCTGCCAAACCTCGCCGGCTGGAACACACACCCTCCACACACTCGCACAGCCTCCACCCACCAGTGGAGCACTTCAGGGGAATATGGGATGGCGGGATGAGGGCCTGTTTACGGAGCTTTGATCCAGACGGAGAGATGGATGACACCTGGGGGGGATTGTGAGGTGACGGTTTTCTTACAGACTTCATTCCAGCAGATTTAGTTGAGATATTTCAAACACTTGCACCTCACATTGACGTCCGCCTGTAGGACTCTTTGTCAGGCACAAGCTCATAATTAAAGAATTCTCTCAAATAAAGAAGTTTTTTTTAATTTACAGAATCTTCATACAAGATTTCTTCTAGAACAGCTTTCCCATGCTTGAAGTTCTACAGTCCAGCCACTGTTATTGTGGTTGCCAGATTTGACTATAAATATTTCAGAAAAATTCACATTCCATCTGGCGACCCGCCTTGGGAGAACCATGTCTTTGCCCTTCAGTAGTTCGGATCGGCTGCAGCAACCCCAGGGACGCCGCGCAGGACAAAGCAGACCCTGAGAATGGATGAATGGCAAAAATCCATATTAGAAAAACTTGTTTACTCTGTTTTATTCTGAAGGAGTGTGTTCCACAGGTTTCACAACAGCAAAAACACAGGTAAAGAAAAAAAAGCTTGCAATTTTTTGGACAGAACACCAAAGCAATCCCACACCATTGCACTACCACTCCATGTATGAAGACTGCTTGACATTCATTGTTTTAACAAAACTAAATCCATCCTCCTGAAAAATGAACTCATCACTCCTGAGGTTCACGGGACGTCAGTGTTTTTCTCTTGGAACTTTTTCCTGACCTGTTTTTTTTCTTTGTTTTTACATTTGATTTCCAATAAGATCCTTAAGGTATTGACAACTTATAATTACTCTACTTTTTGAAAGTCAGCTTGAAAGAATGAGGCTGAAGGAGTTTGCTGGCTGTCATCAGAACAGCAGAACTGCTGCAGGTTTAATCAAAAAGTACTAAAAGCACATCCATGTCATGCAGAGGTAGTGGTGGAGGACCCAAACGCAGGAGACCAGGCTTGGTTGCAGATTGTAACTCGTCCGCTCTCCTTGGTTTGTTTACATTAAAAGTGGGCTGAACTTTTTTTTTTTTAATCATTGATTTTTGAGTTTCACTAATGTCCATGGCAGACATAAAATCTTGTCCACATTTGTCATGGACGGAATCACACATCAATATGTGGGTGGAGTCATCTGGACCCCAAAGAGAGCGGAAGGGTTAAAATATTTAACTGAAACATAGAAAAGAAAAAACATGGAGCACCAAAACCAAGTTTTACTGACAAGTAAGAACTAAAAAAACAGACTCTTAAATAGGTTGAGGGGAATTAACTGATAAGACATCTGTGAATTATGATTAACCTGGAACTGGTGTGACTGACGGGGAAAAACTCAGAACATGACCAAAAACCGTGGTGAAACCACAGGACCCTTACAGTACCCCTCCCCAAAGGGGTGGATCCCAGATGCCCAAAAACCTAGGAGGAGGGGGCATGGGTGAACAAAACAAGAACACGTCCTGAAAACATTTAGGATTCCCACAGCCAGACAGATGTGAGGGGTATCAGAACCCCTCCTCAGGAACAGAACCAGTTCAGACCCAGAGAAGGGAAACATGAAGGGGGGAGACCCGGCAACCGTCCACCAGAACTTGAAACATGGCCAAAGGGAATGAATGGGGACCATCCTCAGGGACGGGGAACATGAAGTGGGGCACCAGCGACCCTCCTCAGGAACTAAAAGTTTCAAGGATGACCCAACAGTTCCCTCAGGACCTGATTCCTTGGATGTGGGAAGACATAATGTGAAGATGACTGCAGGAAAACCCAGATGATGCATCAAAGTTCTCCTGGGTCCAAGGTGGTTTGGACATTCTGTCATGAGGCGGTGGAGGCCAGGTTTGGTGGGAGAAACTTAAAATAGTTAAACTGAAACGTGACAAAAAAACCATGGAGAACCACAACAGATGAACCAAAAACCAGATTCTTAAATAAAACGAGGATAATTAACTGAAATGAAGACGGCTGTGAATCCTGATTAACCTGGATCTGGTACGACTGACAGGGAAACTCAGAACACGACCAAAAAACAAAACCACAGAACGCTTACAGGCTGTTTATTAGCAAACCGGCTAAATCAATTCTTACTTGCTTAATGTAATCATGCCATCAAAAATATATTTAAAAAAGTGTGTAGGCTAAAGAAAAAACTGATGAATTTGTGTCTTTCATCAGCACTCTGCATGCACAGGCTGTGAAGAAGCATTGTTATGTTCTGAAGAAGTCACTTCTTTTCATCTCTAATAAACTAGAATCAACACTTTCTAACATAAAAAGAAATCATTGTGTTTCACAGGTTGACCTCCAATTTCTAGCATTGATTCTCCCTCATTATTGTAGTTTGATTTGTAGCTTTCACGTGTAAAATTGCTAGAAAAAAAAAAGTGTGAAAGCACTACTTTGGTTTCCTTTCACACTATTCCCCTTAAGAAAACACTCCTGAAATACATCTAGTAGAACTGCTCCTGAAGTGGTGTTAATCTTCCCTGTTTCAGCACACGTTTGCAGTGCAGATGTGAATTGATGACAGAAACACACATATATACGCAGAAAACACCCATGACTGCTGATCAAACGTGGAACAGTTCAGGCAGAATGAGGACTGTTTGTGTTAATCCAAATGGGAAGTTTGTTGATTAATGAATTGAGGAAGAAATAGTGTAAAAAAGCCGTCATAGAAGGTGTAGAAAGACGCTGTAATGCTAATTAGACGTTTTCAATCCAAGGTCTTGATTATAGTTTATTCTAAAACAGGTCTGAAACCTGCGGTTCCAGATTCACATGTGGCTCTTTTATTAAAGAAAAATAAAAAATGTTTCTAAATGTTAAAAGATAACTATAAAGTAAAAAGTGAGAATTTAGTAAAGGGGGGAAAAAGTAAACTAGCTCAAACTTTGACTCATTTTCAAATGGCTAAAGGACAGTACGCCAGTCAAAATACAACAGTTTGACAAATATTTGTACATCCTGTACTACATAAAATCGATGACCGTCAATAAGCACTTCATTAATTAGCTCAGATTTCATTTTGGTTTGTTCGATTTACATTTGATGGAGCAACAACAGTAAAATTTACTATTTTAATGTAATCACTGCCAACATTACATCTACATTTGCTCATATGTGACATGGTGTCTTTTATTTTGAAAGGAACTCACAAGAACTATTAAGGTTTTTTGAAGTTTGTTTTATTCATGCAAAGTGAACATTTATTTTATGTTTATCATAGTAGTTACAATAGCATAAACACAAATCTTTCCTATTTCTTTAAAGGGTGAAGGAAGACTCAGTGACTCCTACTGGGTTGTAGTCAATGGGAATCAACCAGAATGACTCTTGCCGAGTTAAAGGTTGCAGACTTCTGTTCTAGAACAAGTGCTAAAGATTCTTCTGTTTTTCAGCTCAGCAGATTCTCCATGTAACCCCAATCTCTGCATCCTCCTCCTTAACCCCAGCAGGTCTTCTTTCAGTGCCTTCTCTTTGGTCTTCCTCTTTCCCGCTCGCTCCAACCATCCAACATAATCACCGTTCCTCCTCTCAACGTGTCCAGATTTGGTTTCAATGCATTTGTCTACAAAACTTCTAACAATTCATTCCTGATCCTATCTGTCCTCCAAAAGAGAACTTCAACATCTTCATCTCTGCTGTCTTTCTCTTGCTTGGATCCTGTCTCTAAACTGAAGATCACTAAAGATCAGACAGTCATCTGTAAACATCAGAGGTTCCTGGTTAACCTGATTCGTCTGCTTCCTTTTCCTCCCTACATAGAAACCATGAGCTTTCATAATTCCTGCAGCAGCCATTTGTTGACTTTGCAATTACATCTTTACATTATCTTCTGGTAGCTGCATTTGACAGACACACCCTGGATACAAATGACATTCATAAATACGATTCCAAAATGTGATCCGATGTGATTGAATTCATGTCGGCCTGGCTCGTGTTACAGCAGAGTGGAGTGCTGACTAAAACAGAAAAGTAATTATTTTTTTTTAAACATCTATTCAGTTATTCTTCAAGAACTGTAGTGACAGAGTTGAATAATTAAAAAATATTCCTCTGTTTTTGATGATTGTTCCATTTCGGTCAGATAGAAACATATCTATAATTAATAATCGTACTTCTGAAGACCAACTAATGAAAACACAAAGGTTTTATAATTATACATGCATCATCGTCAGAAACAAAATGACTACCTCATTGTCAAAGACTGGAAAGATCCTAAAAACATAAATAATGTACCTATCTTCAGCTGCAGCGACTTTAGCGTTCACCAGAAGGATTTTTACATCTTAACCACAGAAATCTGACATTAAAGCATTATTGCAGCATGTTTCTTCCAAATATGTGACATATTGAAGAAAAAAACGTGTTTAATGGCGCGTCTTCATTTGCTCACAGCTGTTCCTCACTGTCCATATTGTGGAGTCTCTGCTTAAGATTCATAACTCTGATCCGTTGAGGTCATTAAAATGCAGGATCAGACCAAAAAGTCTTTTTCCATTCTTGTTTGATCAATAACTTCTCCATAGCATACAGATCATTGCACAGATGTGTTATATCAGTATCCATGAGTCATGTCACTTTTGGTCACATTTTGCCAATGCACACATCCACCTGACCAAAACGGTCACCGTAGCCGAGCATTATGGGATGTAAACGGAAAGCCGAAGACGATTGTGGACCAGTAATGCAACAGCGAATCATTGAAATGTGGTGGGATGAAGGCAGGCTCATCAAAATAACCTTTACTGTGATACACAGTTTTATCGGCCTTCTGTCATAAACACCTATCGGCGTCTCTTCTTAGCCGTTGTGTGCTCAGAAATCGTCTTCCAGCATTCCTGCACCGTACCAAAGTAGACGTAAATGTTAAATACCCTGTAAGTACTGTACTGTAAAAGAAAGTGGTACATGTCCATCTGCTGTTGGAATTAGCGCAACCAAAGTCCTTGGATCTCATGTGAAGTTTTCTTTAGATTCTTGTGTATTTTGAATCAGGTTGGCACTACAAAGGATGCTAACATATCAGAGTCCCTGATTGGTCAAAGTTCTGGTTCCATAGGCGTTCAATGGCTGTGCGTTTTGTAAGTTGAGCCCATAAAGAGACCTAAAAACAAGCATGAACACAAGAATTTTTAATGCAGTATCCAGAAACATGTGTTTACTTGTGTTTAAGATTAAGAAAACCTCTATTAGTCCCACAATGGGGATATTGCAAATATATAGACTTTTAATTGGTAGTAGTTGCTTGAACGTGTTTTTTTAAGCCCAGTGTGAACGTAGAATTGGTTCCAGCTGATCTGCCCTTGGTGCTTTGCATCGACGTATATAGAGATGGACATAACAAGACTCTGACGTCACCAATAGAAAAAGCCTTACAGCGGGTTCCAATGAAATACAGTCAATTCAGTCGGCCATTTCTCCACAGGACAGACTTCGCCATTTTGGGACCAGATGACGTTAGTAAGCTGTGATTGGTCTGAGTCATCGTTTCTATGGCAACCACTCCAGCTAATCAGGAGGGAGTTTGTCGGAAAGCGACACCGCTTTCACTGAAAGCCGGCTCAGGGAAAATCTATCAAGGTGGGGGCCACATGCTCTTATTGAGGCATCTGATTGGCCAGTTTAGAACTTGCTTAACAAGACTGAAGGGGGATAATCTGTCCAGATCTCTCTATGTACTTCCAATGCTGCAATCATTTCCTGTTTATGATCTAAAATAACGACCAATTAATTCTGATTATTAGGATGACAGAAAAAACTGTTTGCTTGTGCGAACATGTTTTAAAATAGAATAGTTCTCATGTTAGCTACAGACAAGAGGATCCTTTAAGTGGGATTTTTTTGTTGCCTTTCCCTTTTGTCGTCCAGCACGCGTGATTGATAGCACAATTTGTTTTTCAGTGTAGAGAGGTCCAGGATGTTGTCTCCTCCACTTAATCGACAGCTGATAGTGCACTCAATCCAGACAAACGAACCATTGGCAATCTTTTTTTTCTTTTTTAATGTCAAAACAAATTGGATTATGCTCTGATTTTCAAGCACCTGTCCCTGCATGTCTAATGGTCGCTCGTTTGCGAGCGCTCACACCCGGCGTGTTGGATGTGATCCAAGCAGTCGGCTCAAACGCTAAGAATCAAGATGGAGATGATTGGGTAACAAGCTGTAAAAGCTTCCTCAAATTCATTTAGAAACTGTATCAGTCCGGGTTGACCCCCATCGTCTCTGGGATTTATTCCCATTAGAAAGGATCACATTTGTTTTTGGGCCATTCCGATTGGTTTGAGGACGTTTGGATCAGAGTCCAGATTTGTCATTTCAGGTGGTAACCTTGTCAGACAACGTGGTTTCCTCTCATGATTTGATTACCGGAGAGACGGGCTGCATCTTTACCCCTGACCCATCCATAAGCTGAGCGCTGACGAGACGTGCGTGGCAAGCAGAGGCGCTGAAGCTGCAGGAGCTCGGAGGAATGTCCGCGACAGTCATCAACAGCACAAAAGACTCTGTTGTCGGACAAGGTGACAGCAGAAAGTCTCAGATCCCCTAAAAGCAGATGTATGTTTTATCTGCCACAAAGAGGCTAGGAGTGTTTCTGGGGCGACACGTCATCCGTCTGAAGGTTTTAAGGAGTGCCGCTCTGTCAGAGCTCCAGGTGTCTCTCAGGAAGGAGAAAAACGGACTTCAGCGCCTTAAAGCACCAACTCAGAAAACTGTTCAAGGGCAGCATCATTTACTTGTACTCTTAACCGTCCTTCATGAAATAACTGTGGATCAGTTCTTCGTGAAAACAAATAAAATCAACACTATAATTAATTTTTTGGCAATTTTTTGTCATTTTTTAATGCCAACAGGCAGACTTGATAACTAAACCTATTGGTGGATTTTCTTTACTTTTTATCAAACAGTAAAAGACGTCTGCTTTAAAACTCATGAAAGTCTGAATTAAAGAAAACAAAAACGCCTCTCCTCAGTTTGTATTTCATTTATTGTATGAGTCAGTATCCATCTGCTGAAAGCTGGATTTTACAAAACCTTAAAGAAAATGTTTTGCTTATCTAAGAGAAAGCGTCACTTTTTTCAAGTGGGTCCTTCAGGATCTGTTTTGTGATAAAAGCTCAGCTTTAAAGCTTTCCAACAGTGTGAGGTCTAACTCATTTGATTCATAAGATGAGATCTAAAGGCTGTTTGTTTTCACATGCAGTCAGATTTCAGTTTGCATCAAGTCATTGTAAAGATGGCCTCAGTGCTTTTTAAAGAACGTCGAAATAATTACTGTTCATTATTAACCCCCGTCAGGCACAAAACATCAAATAATTGAAACTATTTATTTATTTATTTTTTTGGTTTTGAGAATTTTTTCTGTTTAAAATGTAAAAAATACATAAAAGCTCCATATTTACCCACTGTCTCAAATTTGACTCACTAATTTTTAACATTGAATAACTGTATTATGTAAAGGGATAATGTCCTTCGAAGTGTGCATTATCAGAAATTAACGCACGCTATGAAAGCCTGAACCGTCTGACCTGAAGCAGAGGACGATTGCTTACACAAAGTGCGTTAAGTTCTGATAATGCACTTTTTGAAGGGCATTATCCCATAAATACTATGGTCACTTACAACATAAATACAAATTTAATAGTTTTTTTAGTACTTTATTCTTTTTATGTTCCTTGTTTAGATCGTTTTTTTGACAAAAGTGAACTATTTGATGTGGTGTGGTGTATTGTCATGGTAACACGACATCAGCCTTGACTGCAGCGGGGGAAAAAATCGATATACATTATAGATTATTAAACAAAGCATCAGTTCTGAGAGAAGGTTCACCTCTTATCGCTAGTTTTTGTCCACATGATGAAGAAAAGTTTGTTTTAAAGAAACCCGTGCAGTGATATATACCCATTCAGCCCATGTGAGCAGAACTTCTTTTTTTCTGTGTGCATCACTGGGGAGCCAATCAGAATAGAGTATTCACCAGGACCATGGTGTTAAAAAAATGCATTTTCTATCAATACAAATAGTCATTTAATTTTTTTTTATAAACGTAGATGAATTAATCTCACTATAGAGTTTTTAAAATTAGCTCAACTTTTCCCGCCACTTTGAAATGAGGAGGAAAATATCATGTTTTTCCCCCTGGGCTGATCACCACTCCTCCTTAAAGGTTTTTTTTTAATTCTTGTTGTTTTTCCCTCCCTTTTCTGAATTTAATGGCTTCCTCCCCTCACCTACCTGCAGGTTTGTCTTGTTTCGCTACTCACCACCTTCTCATCTCCTTTGCCCGTTTTTTTTCTTTATCCTGATGTTTGGGTTTTTTTGGACTTGGATACCATTGTTCAGGATATAGCTCTTCCTTGGTTTATGGATTTTTTTTTGTTAATAAAGACTTGTTGTGTTTTTTTGGAACTGCCAGCTTTTCTGTTTTTGTGTCTTGAGAAAGTCTTTCTAATGCCTCTAGTGCAGGGGTGTCAAACATACGACTTGCGGGCCGGATATGGCTCACCAGATGGTTTAATCCGGCCCAGCCATGAAGAGAATAAATACAAAGATGTTGGAGAGAAAAAAAAAAGTTCTAGACCATTCCTGTAGTGAGTTATGGCTCTGTAGAGAAATGACCGCAATTCCGCCACTAGGGGGAGAAAAGGAACCCCAAGACAAGAGACCAAAAAAATTATCCTAATATACAATGCAATAATAAGTGATTCATCTACTAGGTTGGTTGAGCATTTATTCCAACAGAGAAAAAAACAAAACTAAAACAAGACGACAAATGTTATTTTTTGCTGATGTTACTGGTCTGGCCCACTTGAGATCAGACGGGTTGAACCAAAATGAGTTCGACACCCCTGCTCTGGTGGAATGATGATGAACTACAGGGCAGGACCAAGTTTGAAACAATGGCTTAAAGTCTGGATCATGCTGATGAGATAGGATCATAGAAATGAGTGGGACAAATGTAATGACGATGAATCCATCCATTTTTTTGGGTCGTGAGGGGATGTCTCTTCATGCAGCTGCCATGAGGAGACAAGTGGGTCAATTTTCTGGTTCATCCAAGATTCTGATCCACTTCAGTTGGACTCAGAAACCAAACTCTGGAGTTGTTCATTGTACTGACCGCCTCTTCTACCTACGTTTGAGTCTCATCCGTCCAGATCTTATGGATTCATTTGTCAGATTTAGTTAGATTTTTTTTTGGACAGTTTATTGCATGCAAACTCCTTGTTCTGTTTGCACAGCAGCACTTTGATTCATGAATTATACTCGTTTCTTCAGCATGACATGGTAATTAGGGGGTGGGAACATCCGTCACTGCTGATTGTCTAAGAGTCCAGCCATCACGCCGGATAAAAGGAAGGAGCTGTCGGTCACTATAATGAAGGGAAATGGCGTTCCGGGTCATTGATATTCCTGACATGCAGCATTTCGTGGATTCATCTGTTTTGGCGTGGGGATGGTGGCAAAGACTCGACCCAGTTCGAGCTCATCGGGACAAAGACGTGCACCCTGAATTTAAAGTGAAGCAATGAAAATGGCAGATAAATTATGCAGGAACGCTTGCTTTTAGTCTGGAAATGACTTGATGCTACAAATGAGAAGACTGGGGAGCTGCGAGAGCCACAATGGAGAGAAAAGCTTCCTAAAGTCCTTTTGTTCAGTTACTTTTTTTGACTTTGCTGCTGTCGGAGTCTGAGCTCCCCCCCATAGGGTTCACTTCTCCTGTCTGCGGATGAAATATTCTTACAGGACGTTGAGGCTTTGAGGCTGTTTGGGCCTGGAAGCTTTGGCCGCCTGAATCCAGCCTCCATCCAGCCTCCATCCATCTATCCTGGCGAGTGTGTATTTTTGCTTCATGTATTTCAGGTGTCAAATAACCCAGAAAACTCGGATCCCGCTGGCAGGACCTGACAACTTAGTCAAACAGCTCTGATCCGGATCTTTGAGGCTTAGTCCATTTATTGTTGATATAAAAGATGAGGATTTTAAAGTTTCTGAGTTTTGAAAGCTAGAAAAAATATAATTGTATTTGTTTTTGATTCAGACTGAAAGTATGCTTCCGACTATTTAATAAACTAATCAGGTAAAACTGATTTTTTTATATTAAAGGAATTAAAATGTCTGAGAGCTGTCTGTGACATGAATGGAGCCATTTGTAATTAATACATGTGTTTGTAAAGGCCCACTCCGTCTTATCATGCTCTTGTGGTATTATTCTGATGAGGGAAGACATTTATTTTGAAAATTCGGCTCAGAAGCACGGACGCAGACCTGTAGATGTAATCACAGCATGATGAAAGGAAACATTACATCTATTCTCTAATAATAACTTGTTAGTAAAAATTACACTGACAAAGATGCCGAGTACAGGAAGGAAGACGTAAAGATGGCGGGATGCTTTTGTTTTACGTGTTTGTTTATGGTTGCTGTTGTTGACAGCCTTAATTTTTAGCGATTTTTCCGGTATTTTCTGGAGTATAATTTGCACTTTTGGGAGAAAAGTGCAATGCCAAGTCCGCTGTAGAGCTGCATTCACACCAAACGCACGTCACACATCAAATTAGCATCGGTTCGTGAGATATTTCAGAGCATTTTTCTTTTAACTTCAACCTTTATCTTCCACTCCAGGAGCTGAAAATGACGGCGCTTCCAGCGGTACTTCTGTCTCTCTGTAACCCAGTTTGATGACTTGTTGTCCCACATTACTCCGAAAGGAAAATGAAAAAATATTTATGTCTCGATGGAAAAAAGGAAAAGTCATAAAGTTCAGGAGAAAGATCTGATTCTACTCCGTGTTTATTCTGGACGATGCTTCTTCTTCTGCGTTGATAACACCTACAGTGCCCTCTTGTGGTTATTAGCAGGAAACAACCACAATCAATTGTTAGTGGCAAAATAATACATTTATTTGTAAATTCGTTAAATACTATAATACATACGCAATTAATACTGAAGTAATTTAGCCAAGTAGCATAAAATGGTAGACCTTTGAGCTGCAATCTGCACTGTTTAACTTCAACAGTTAGAGGGAGTCGCTGCGATGCTGTTCAAATACGAGGCAGATGTGATTTAAGGATGGAAAGGGGGTTATATAAAGGTCATCTGGACTCAGACAAATATTAGAAAAACTTTCTTCTTCATGCCACCTTAAGAAAGCCGATTTCTGTTTTTGCAGGAATTCTTCTGAACACTGTGCTGGAAAAATTATGACTCAGTTCTTCAAAAGCTGATTTTATCAAAGTTATATCATCTGTTTGTGTCACCCATTAAAATTGGAAAGTGGATTTCTTTTTCCTTTGTTTGGTTCAAACAAAAGCTACTTTCTTAACTAGGTCAAAATGAAAATGCTAAACTTCTAAGCTCAGATGTCTGTGGTGTCCTGCAAGATAAGAGGCAGACGTTCACATCACAGCATCACAGATACAAAGATATTTTGGTTCTGAAACTTTGAACAAAAACCATCAACTACAAATGATCTCCTTTGTGACAAAAACTTTTTAGTACCAAAACAGACAGTAGTCGTGTTTCCATTAACTCTGAAATTTCGAAAAACGGAATTTCGATATTAAATTATCCTAATGGAAACACCACAATTTCGAAAAAACTCGCCTTTTTCGAAATAAAGTTTTTGCGCTTAGAGGAGGTGGTATTTGGGCCGTATCGAAACAGTAGTTTTTCGAAAAACTGTAATGGAAACACTTTTTTCGAAACAAACGAGTCACGTGACCATTAACCGGATATGGCGTTTCGGACAGGAAGCAGGAAAAGCTGGTCAAATGCGCTTTTTCACAGCAACTGGCTGCCTTGGGCACCGCACAGCTCATCAAAAGTTGAGCGTGTCATGCGAAAATGCTGAATCCACAGCTCTTCGGTGAATTCTTCAACCACGATTTCCCAAAACTGTTTGACTCTACGTCGTTCCCACGTTTAAGGAGCCTGCCGCTCCAAGGCTCGGATCAGACGTAGACGTCTTCTCTGAATGGGAAGGCTGAGAGCTAGCTCCGTGGCAGAAATGTGAATGAATCTACTGCACATGAAAATAGTGTTTATATCCGTCGTCATGTTTTTTTAATGACTTATCGCGGGAATTACTTCGAGTTTTTCGCATAATCATGGTTTAATGGAAACGCTGTTTTTTCGAAACATTGTTTTATCGAAATTCTAGAAATTTCGAAAAAGTTTTGCGCAAAAGTGTAATGGAAACGCAGCTATTCTTACCATCTGTACGATCGAATTTCCTCTTTGCAGAGGACAAACGCGCGTGCAGCCAGCTGCTGGATCGGTGCACGGGGACGTCTACAAAGTGCAGAGGCGGACGGAGCGGCAGTGCCGCCATATCTCATGTTTAATAAAGCAGAAATCACTGGAGTTAATTTCTCCATCAGATGTATTTTGAATGAAGTCAAGTGACTGCTAGTCTGTGGAAAGCTTTCATCAAAATATTTCATGATACATCTTAGAGGAATGTAGTTCAACCTCTAGTGATGAAGAGGAGCAGCTTCCTCCACATAAACCTGAGCATCAGATACAGTAGACGGCACGCAAAGGTCAACCAGTGCACAAGGAGTCAGTTTTAGATACTTTTTAACATATATTTGCAACATTCAACTTTATTAAGTGGTAAATCAACATCTTATCAGTTCACTAACATACATGTATCTTCATTCTCGCTTCAAACAACAGATGTAACTGAGGTACAAGAGAAGCTGCTTTTGTATCTACGCACTCCAAAAAATAGAGTTTTTCATGTTTTTAACGTGTACTTGTAGCATGTTTCTCATGATGGAGGACAGAGGCTACAGTCACGAGTCTTTAGCTGCTCCGCTTCTTTGGGATGCAGACAAATAAATAAATGTATGTTAACCGCTTCAAAAAGCGAGCCAAGTCGGCCAAATTCCAACTGCTGGTGTGGCTTAGATTTATAGTATATTAATATTAATATACAAAAACTGAAGATATTCTATTACCATTACTACCACCCGCTATATATGCCATATTGCGTGCAACTTACGATTGAGGTGGTTAAATTAAATTTCAAAAACATTAACTAGAAGTTGTCAGTAGGCTACTAGAAGTTAGTATCTAGAAAGTATGGAGCACTGGGGTTCTGTCCTCTATTTCTATTATTTTTCGTTCTGTTCTCCATGCTTCTGCTTAGTGCAGTACGATTCAAGTGTTGTTTCTCTTCCCCACTACCCTCCCGGAGAGCGGGAGGTATTCCAGATTCCAGGTTGCTCTTCTGTGCTCCTGTCCTTGGCCATGGACCTCACCTCTGGCTTGACTTGCACCCCAGCTGTCCCCCCGTTTCATCGGGATTGTATGTGCTCCTGTCCTTGGCCGCGGACCTTGCCTCGCACCCCCAACTGTCCCCCAATTCCATCTGGATGAAGGATCATCTGTGCTTCCTGTCCTTGGACGTAGACCTCACATCAGGCTCGACTGACGCCCCCAGTTCCATCTGAATGTAGGATCATATGTACTCCTGTCCTTGGACATAGATCTCAACTCGTGCCCCCAGCTGTCCCCCAGTTCCATCTGGATGTTGGATCGTCTGTGCTCCTGTCCTGGGCACTTGACGTCGCTCCTGGCTTGACTTGCGCCCCCAAGTGTCACCCCGTTCCATCAGGATCGTCTGTGCTCCTGCCCTTGGATGTAGACCTTGCCTCCGGCTTGATTCGTGCTCTAGCTACATCTGAATGTAGGATCATCTGTGCTTCTGTTCTTGGATGTAGATCTCGACTCGCGCTTCCCCAGCTGTCCCAAAGTTCCATCTGGATAGTCTGTGCTTCTGTTCTTTGTCGCGGACATTGCCTCTGGCCAATTCCATCTGAATGTAGGATTGCTTTTGCTCCCGTCTTTTGCAGTGGACCTTGCCTCTGGCTCGACTTGCGCCCCAGTTCCATCTGAATGTAGGATCATATGTGCTCTTGTCCTTGGATGTAAATCCCAACTCGTGCACCCAGCGGTCCCCCCGTTTCATCTGGATAAAGGATTGTCTGTTCTCCTGTCTTTGGACATAGACCTCGCCTCTGGATCGACTTGTGCCCCTTTGCCATTTTTGTTTTACCAGTAAATTTTAGGTTGGGGTGTGAGAGAATGTAAAATAGCTGGAGAGAATGTAAACAAAGAAATAATGGGAAGTGAGGGCAGAATTACTAAGAGGCAAATTCCTGATAAACTCCTGCCGCTCTGCAAAAACTATGTACTAAAATGTAACTTTTTAAAATTTGTCTAAAAACTACGCAATTACAATTAAGAGACCACTCGGAACGCTTTTATAATAGATCAAAACATGATTGGATTGGGACTTTCAAGAGCAAAAGCAGCAGCTGGACGAACGGCTCTTCTCCATCAAAGTTCAAGCTGACCAAAGGATTCTGGGCCTCAACAAACGACCGTATATGAAGACGAACAGTCTTATTACTGTCAGCGAGTCCCAGCTCTGCCAACCTGCCGACGGTTCACTGAAGCAATGAAATGCATCTCCCCCTGAGGGAAAGCAAAACTATCCATCACCATCACCACTGAACAGTTTGATCTGGCAGTTACAGAACCGCCTTTGATTACACTGAAGATATTCCACTTTGTTGGGCACTGAAAAATGACTGCCTGGGATTTCTGCTGTCATTGCAACTAATCTTGATGTCAAACTCTTACAAATTCACAATGTTTGAAGTGATAAAGAATGAAATAGAGTTTGACTAACGTGAATACAGCAGGAAGTCAGCTTAAGGAGTTTCTTTCACAATTTGCTGCAAATACTTAATTTTTTTATGTTCAAATCTGATCATCTTTTAATTATGAGGATACACTTTTTAGTCAAAAATCAATACAACCTGTGCTGTTTTCTAGGACATAGTTTCTGCAGAGTGGCGAGAGGTCATTACTGAATTCAAGTCTGAGTTGTGGGCGGGATTATTGGCATGGAGCAACACCGCCCCTCTTCCCCTTCCCATCAATGAGCAGGGAGCTTGTGGCCCGCTCAGCGTCTTTTGTATGTCATAAATAGTCTTTTTCAAAGGGAAAATGAAATACCCAAAATGCAATTTTAAACTTTTATTTCTTAAAAATGGATCATGATAAAAATGGCACATGAACATGTTAAAATCATAATTTTCATTTGAATTGGTATTTAGAAAAAGTAGAAAATCAAATAATATTCAAAATTGAGAGAAAACATAAGTAATTGTTAAAAATCTTCACATTTTATTTAAAACGTTTATAATTAGTTGTTTATCTAGTGTGGATTTTTGTTACTTTTCCTTTTAATATACAGTTTAGCAGTTTGTATTGTTATATTGTAGTTTTTTTTTATTTATCCAAGTCCTTTTTTTGATTTCACAAAGTTGAAATCTAATCAATATAAGCTTTTTATGAAGACCATTTATGAATTGTGTTTTGACAATGAAAACAATGTTTTATCAAAAAAGCATAATTAAATTCTTTTTTTTTCAAAATTGTTCAAATGCAATGCATTGTTGTCTATATTCCCCAATCTAGTGAGCATTGATGGTTTTTTGCAAATAATTACGAGAAATTTCTAAGGCAGTCGATTTTGGAATTTTAGATTTTGACAGCACTGAAAAATGGTGAACGGGAACCCACTACAAAGAAATTGGGACACAGCCGCTGTGTTATTTGTGTGTGCTGTTAATAAATACCCACAAATACAACTGCCATCACGCCGTGAGATATTGGCAGAATCTTCAAGAATCTTCGCTGCCCATTTTTAAAAAAAAATGTTGGCATGGTCATGAATGTAGAAGGCGACAGTCAGGTGTGTAGAATGTCCCGGTTATCATATAGCCTCAGGCTATCGGGCAGCTGACGCCCTGGTGTCACTTGATATGGACGTCGGCCGTTCTGAGACATTTACACATCGTCCACTCAGAGCAGCTACCGGCCACAGCGAATCACCTGTCACTGACCTGTTGCCGCCCAATTTCGTAAAGGTCGTCACCGCACAACCTTGAAACGTGCCTGGGCTCGGCCATCGACCAAGGTGCACTATTAGGGAAAAATTGTGGCATTTTGGGATATGTGACCATAGCCAAATTTGGGAGTTAGTCGTTTTAGTTATGTCTGTTTTTTATTAGTTGTCCAAACACGGTTGTGAGTTATAGGTATTGTGAATACTTGTTAGCGTGTTACAAACAATTTCTAGTTACTGTGTATGCAGGTAATAAAGTCTGATTGACGGACTAATCTCTTTCTCTCGAGTCTCTCTTAATGTCCCCTATAGTTTGGTGCACCTTATACAAGCTGACAGTTTCATCGACGGTGTGCCTTATAAACCGATGCACCCAATAGTGAGGGAAATACATATAATAGGAAGAAGTTGAGCTATATTTCTTTTCTTGACCTAAAGAGTAAATGGTGGCTGTAAAACTGCACATTTTAATAATTTAGTCAATGTGGAGTTTAAAGTTGAGTTTTGGGTCCAGCCAAAGACCAAGATGCTTAGTAGAGTCAGCGTTGTGCATTATGGACCAATCACTGAATTGAATTTGAAGAGTTTAGCAAATTATGATGTGTACCAAAAAGTAAGCAACAACATTTATTCATATTTAGAAGCCAGTTTTGTACAATATTAAAATGAATCAATTATGGTAAGATGTGGCTAAAGCAGCATGAAATGTTGAGATTTATGCAATATTGTAAATAAAATGAATTCATTCCAAACCTCAAATTCATATTTTATATCAATGAGAGTAAATATTAACTGCTAACTTTAAAAAGGACTCATGAAAGGCAAAGATTTGAGTTATACTATCACATAAAGTAGACTGCAATCCTGGCGTTTTAATGCAATAAAATGAGGTTGAAAAGCGCTTCCTCGTATTTATGCACACACAGCGTGAGCAGGAAGGCAGAGCTGCTCAGACAGCACAAAAGAGCCAGCTGTGTGGGAAGAGACGGCTAAAATTGCATCATGGCAGCATTTCTATCATTCACTGCTCCTCTTTCCCCTCGTCTCCCTGAAAGACTTCCAGCGTTTCCAACAAAAAGCCGCCGTTGCAGAAGGATGTGTCCTCATCTGGGTTCTCACCTTCGGTGCCATCCATAGTCACATGCTTTAAGTGTGTAAAAGTGATGACAGATAACTCTGTAAGCTATCTGTCATCACATTTACACACCTCTTTTTCCTTTTTATCCATTGTTCGCATCAGTTGATTTCTTTCTCTCATAGATTTGAGAGCAGTGGGCGGTCAGAGCTATAGGAGAGTTTTTTTCCTCCCTCTGGCATTAAATCCGAGCTAGTTATTTTACAAAATGTCACGGTCATTAGGCCGCCTTTCAGAGTTCGCACAATCACAACAAAAGTGCTTCATCACTGTATCACGGCGCTCACGAGCAGCGGCTCAACCTGCCGCGATTCCGCCTCGTGGCCGCCGGCTCGGATCGACCTCTGCCCCGACGCCCAAGCAGGCAAAACAAGGTCACACAAGGCGAGGGAAGCTGGCGTTGTCTCTACAGGCGTGGGGTGGTAGGGACACGCGGTGACAAATATAACAGTGTTGAATGGCGTTCACTCTTGCCAATGCTCGTAATCGCTCTTAGCCATGCCGCCTGGAGCCGGCGCCACAATGAAGCAGGTATTTCTATTCATTCAATAGGACGTGAATGATAAAACATGTCCAGAAATTTCGTTTTTTCCTGCCAACATACATTTTCTGCTTTTCTAAGAAACCTTTTAGTAAGTTGGCACAGGTTGTTTTTTATTTCATCCTTTGTGGTTTTTATCACCAACAAATGAAAACCTTTGAAGCTCAAAGGAGAGGAAGCTGTGGAGTGTTTATAGTGTGTTATTTGTTCACGATTGTGAAATTGTACGTTTTTGTTGTTGCAGAGATAAAGGCTAATGGATTTTCTAAGAAACAAAAGTGTATGTTTTATTGGTTCTTACAGGCAGGATGTAATTTTTTTTTCTATATCCATATATTGCACAACTATTTGTATACATTGTTACATATTTTATTATTTTTTGCAACATTTTCTTTTTTCAAATGTCTTCTTTGCATTAACAGTTGCTCTACTGTCCATGTGGTAGGGACAATAAAGACCTATCCAATCTATCTAATGTAGAAATGACACCACCTCAGTTCATTTGCTATGGAAATTCAGAGAGCCGCTGTGGGAGATATTCCTTGTGAATATGCACAAATGAAAACTTCTTTTAAGCGACTATTTGGTGCTCCATCTGTCTTTTCTGGGATGTTGTCCGACGTTCTTGGGGATTTTGGCTTTAGAAAACATTTTGTGGGCACATCTTTACTTCTCCTGGAGGATCGTCGTTCTCTTTCCATCTCTAGCCTTCTGCACATGACAGTCCAGATGAGTGTTGCATCCAATTTAGAGAACAATCAAAGGTCCTAAAATGCCACAGAGCGGCAACCAAAATGCAAGTTTTTCAGCACATTTGGCAGGTGGACGAAGAGGTTATAGAAAAGGTTAAAATTTATTGGCAGCTGGATGATTTTTGTCTCAAAGTTGACATAAATCTGTGGCTGGCCAGGGACATTTTGAGGTTGGGACGTGGCAGTCCAGAGACAGGTGGGGATGACACCATTAGGAAATCGGGTGAAGTCCGTCTGACTGGACGATGTGTAAATGTCTTCAGCCGCCCATATCAAGTGCCACCAGCTGCCCGGACGTATAAAAGCCAGCCGTTCTACATGTGGCGTGATGTCTTGAAGCTCCTGCCGATGCTTCCTAATCGCACGGTGGCAGTTGTATTTGTGACTATAGAACTAGAGTCACACGCACCTTTATAGGCAGCAGTAGGGCGGTTGAGCTCTGATCGGAAGATTGCAGGTTCAATTCCCACCTTCGACAATTCGAAGTGTGTTTGAGCAAGACACAGAACACCACCTTGTCTCTAGTGGAAGGTTGGCGCCAGCTGAGCCACCATCAGTGTGGGAATGGGACTGTAACTGTAAAGCGCTTTGAGCCTTCAAGGAAGGTAGAAAAGCGCTACACAAGCGAACGCCATTTCTGGAAACTACGGATGCAATGATACAGTTTGGTCACGGTTCGATTTGCATTGGGGAAAAAAGCCTGAAATCCTACTATTCCACAGATGATAATTCATTTTGCAAACAGAAATAACACGGCAAAAATGTCAGATTTCTTTCAAGGGCACTTATTGCAGAATCACATTTAAATAGAACTCTTTTAAACATTACAACTTATAAAGGACTGTAAAAGTGTCTCACTCCTTAATACTTGTAAACATCAACACAATGAACAGCAATCATTTAAGCAGTTCTCTTAAGTTTTGACAGCTGGATGTCATATAGAACCTAAACTGAACCAATTACAAATATTTAGAACTTACTTAGTTTGAAGTCCAAATAAATAACAGCAACACAAGTGAAGTGTAGTATCCCTTAGCTGTCGAAAAGCTCTCCGGTTGTTGGGCAAGGTAATTTCTGGCGTGGAGGGGGAGAGGGGGCGGTGTTTTTTTTCGCAGCAGACGAAGACATGAATACTCAGAACGGCTTAAAGCACCTCGCAGTGATACTGAATAAATAAAATGAGTATCGTGAAACATGTGGAATTGTCAAACGTGTATTGAATGGTTCAGGTTTTATATTGACTATCGTTGCATCCCTACTGGAAACTGAAGGTTTGTCTGCTTGTATTTAGTCATCGTACAAACACACCCAGGCCTCTCGTCTCATTCTAGGGTCCATCATCTCACAGGGCCTTAAGTGGACTCACTTCGGAAGAAGGCCCAACAGAAGTGCACTTCCTGCGACAACTTAGGAAGTTCAACCTGCAACAGGAACTGCAATAATTCAGTCTGTCCTGACCACGTCCATGAAGGTCTGGTTGGATCCGCAACCTCACTGGACAGGGACAGACTGCAGGGAAGCATCCGGTCTGCGGAGAGGATTATTGGTTCCCTCCATTCAGGACTTGTACCGGTCCAGGGTCGGGAAACTGGCTGGTGAAATCTTGACAGACCCGTCATGTACCGGACACAATCCCTTCCCTTCAGGGTGGCGTCTCAGAACTATGTACGCCAAAACCAGCTTCTTGAACTCCTGACCAGTCACAGAGAATGGAACATCAAACTCGAGAACTGTCGACTGGCGTAATTGTTGTATTTATCTTTTTCTTCACATTTTTTTTTATCTTGTTTTACTTTTTTACACCTTTTTATACTTCGTCTTGTATGCACGAGAGCAGAAGACACCAAAGCTAAATTTGTTACATTCACTATCTTGTGTTTTGCTTTATAAGTTGTAATCGCACACAATGTCTCCATGGGTTGATTTGTCTACTATAAACACCAAAGTGATGTAATGAAATCTCACCTGAGCCCCACAGCAGCCAGGGAAGTCAAAGAGATTTTTGGTCCTCTGTGACTATTTCCATGTTCAATTTGTGGCATTTTGTACAACCCATTACCAGAACACGCAAACACCAATGTTGCCATGAGAGCTCAACTCTTCCAGTCCTGGAGAGACATGTACTTTGAGCCGTGGACGGGGTCCTTGTCTTGTCCTCAGCTATCTGGGGTTTTAATGAGGGCTCATTTGTTCTCCGGCTGCGTTTGACCTTCACAGAGCTATATTTAAATGCCGTCTCCTTCGCCTCAGTTCAGGCTTCAGGTACAGTCACAATAAAACAAGAGAAGAGGAAGTACACTGGTTTGTGTTTTTGGAAACTGTTGGTCTGTGGGCAATTCGGGAGATGATCAAATTAAGGTATTGTTTACTTTCGTAGGAGGGAGGGGAACATCATCCGGGCAGAGTGTGCAACATGATTACAGTTTATATCTCCATGAGGAACTCAAACGCCTTTTAGGTTCTCCTTCAGCAGCGCAGATTTGATATTCTGGGAGCTTGTTACAGAAGTGGAAATGCAGTTGATTTATGATCGTCTTTATTGCAACCTTGTTTGGTTTGCCTGCTGAGCGAGCGCCTAGAACACCATCCGGCTCATAATAAACAGAACATCTAGACTTCTAATCGGTCGCCACAACCTTTTTTTTTATAATCCATCACGAACATCTGTCTGCTGTTGACCTCGTTTATTTTTAGGTAGGTGACATTGCTTTCATGGACTTGAGAAATATCCAGCAGTGAGATCGTCATCAGTGGATCTGTCAGTTGGCATTCGTATTACCTGATTAAAAATGATGATTTCTCTAAAGAAAAGAAAAGGTTTGGGGTCATTTTATATGAATGATCAACCGTAAAGTGTCTGCATGTTCAGGTTATTCTGGTAAAGGAGAATCATATTTCACATTTCATTGAATTTTATGGTTAAGGTCATCTCCCTGCACTGTGACAACTACAGATGAAATATTGTTCGGTACATTTTTGTAATTACGTTTTTAGAATTCTAATGAAAAAATTTAAATTGGAAAAAAAGCATTCATTGTTTTCTAGAAACTTCTCACTTTTCCTGTATTTCTATGCACACTTAGTATCCAATTTCTTTTCTATATCACTTTTTTAAATTTTGTGTCTATTTTCTTGAACAAGCCTAAAGTGTCTGCAAGTCCCCGTCCTCTCAAGATGACTTTTGATTTCAACTTGTTTTGTTTTTTGGCACAGTGAATACATTTTTAACCCTTCTGCTCTCCTTGGTTTGTTTACATTTAAAGTGGGGTCATCTGGACCCCACAAGACAGTACGCTGAACTTTTTTTAATCATTGATTTTTGAGTTTCACTAATGTTCATGGCACACATAAAATCCTGTCCACATTTGTCATGGAAGGAATCACACATCAGTGTGTGGTTGGAATCATCTGGACCCCAAAGAGAGCGGAAGGGTTCAGTGTTTTTAGATTTTGAATACAACAATTGGAGATCAAGTTTAGTTAGCTGCAGTAACGCACAAACCTAATTTGAGACTCTTTTCACGTCTCCCAGATTTGTGTGCGCTCATCGCTCCCTCACAGCTGTGCACCATGGAGCTCTTCTATGAGCAGGTGGTGCGAG
>NC_050526.1:18461921-18462476 GCF_002922805.2 Oryzias melastigma
TAAATAATGATGTATTTATTTATTTAATTAAGAACAGTTTGGGCTTCCATAAAAAACTGATTGAAAACTTGAAGAATAGACACTGTAACTGAAAAAATGTGAACATTTGAAATTAGAAATTAAAGGTTTGAAAATTAGGAAAAAAACCAAACAAAAACTCGAAATAAAAAAAAGAAGAAAACTTGAATTTAAAAAACTATTAATGTAAAAATTACCAACTGAAAAATATTGTATCCATTAGTAACAGCTACTGTTTTGAGTTTTCAACTTTTTTTTTCTTCTCTGAATAGTCACTATTAGTCCTCAGTTTACAGATTCAATTCTAATTTTTGAGGTTTGAGTGAAAAGATTTTTCTTAGTTTTTCTTCAAATTTTCAAAACATTTCTTTTGAAATATTTATATTTTTTTATTTACAATGTCTTCTTTTCAAATTTTTATATTTTTTCCAGTTAAAATGTCTATTTTTCAATCCGTTTTTTTTTTTGTTCACTTTAAACTGAACGTGATTTGACCCCATAAAGGTCCTCCTCAACACCTCAGGAGCGGAGCGGAGC
>NC_050526.1:18462767-18466676 GCF_002922805.2 Oryzias melastigma
AGACATTGTAAATTAGAAAAAAGTTTTGAAAATTTGAAAAAAGAAACTAATAAAAAAACTAATAAAAAACTTGAAATAAATCTTGAAAAAAAAGAAAACTTGAAATAAAAAACTATTAATGTAAAAATTACCAACTGAAAAATATTGTATCCATTAGTAACAGCTACTGTTTTGAGTTTTCAACTTTTTTTCTCTAAATCGTCACTTTTAGTCCTCAGTTTACAGTTTCAATTCAGATTTTTGAGTTTTCGCTGCCAAGCAAAAAGATTTTTTTCCCCAAATTTTCAAAACATTTCTTTTCAAATATTCCTATTCTTTTCAAATTTACAATGTCTTGTTTTCAAATTTTTATATTTTTTCCAGTTAAAATGTCTATTTTTCAATCCGTTTTTTTTTTTTTTTTGTTCACTTTAAACTGAACGTGATTTGACCCCATAAAGGTCCTCCTCAACACCTCGGGAGCGGAGCGGAGCGTAGGGCCGATCGACTCTATCCGCTCTCTGGGTGTCGAGGAAGACCTCGCGTCACATAAGAGCTTCGTGGCGAAGGGGCTGCAGGGAAACCGCTTCCGCAAGGCAGCGATGAAAATACAGAAACTTCAGTGTTTTAAAAACACATTTAGACTTTTTTTATATTAATTATTGGGCATATTTGTTTAAAAAAGTGGAAAAATGTCAAGTTTTCACCAGATATTATTCACAATCTAAGTTCAAAGAGGCTGATAAGAAAACTCTGATGACCCAGGATTCTAGTAGCACTTAAACGCATCATTTACACACAAATCTTGACGGCGAGAAAAGAGTCTTACATCAGATTTGTGCGTAAACGTGGTTTTGTTTATGCGTAACAAGCAATTTATAAGTGTAGTTAGTTTCAAGCTGTTGTAATTTTAAGTTGTCCAAGTGTAATTGTATATTTTTGAATTGCAAGTCCATAAAGTTTGCACAAACATGTATGAGTTACAAATCAACAATCACACACACAAATCTGGGTGAGTCTATTTTCTCCATACAGTTTTCCACCCGTAGATCCATATGTACCCATAAGGACGGTTGAGATGAAGGCTTCAATGTCTGGAGAAAGTATGGCTCAGTACACAACGGCAACAAATGCAAAATATGTTAACCCGACAGAGTATGGGAGTGTAGCTTTTTAGACTCAATTACTACAAGTAAATACTGTAAACAATGGATACCGACAGGTAAAAAAAAGCCCAGTTTACCTGTTCTAAAACGGAGGAAGGAGTGAAAGGTCTTTCTTTAATCAGTTCATCTTTTGTCCTCCTTCATTGACAGAGCTCACCTCTCCTTTGCCATCACTTTCTCCGTACGTCTCCATTAAGTAAGCGGCGTGTCAGCTGCTGCTGATCAAAGTCTCCTCGGCGTTCTGTCAGACCCTGACATCAGCAGTCTGCCGCCGCCGTGCCAAAACCATCAGTACGCGATAAGCACTTTAATTCCAAATGAGTGTATTTTAATGTGAGACTGTTGGCATGGAGCGGTCCAAGCATTCATTTCTGCTTGTATCTGCACACTTCTGATCTTGAAGAATTGCAGATTTTTTTTGGGTTCGTTCCAGAAAAAAAAAGCCTGAAGGAAAAAAGAGATTAAAATTAAAAGTTAAAGCCACTTTTTTTTCTTATTTATAACTTACAGAAACACAATTCTCAGCACCTCCATTGTTCTCTGTCCTCTAAGGGGAAAAAAATGAAGGTAATTGCAAACCTGAGAGCAGAAGTAAGCGGAATTTCTGACCCTGACCTAGTTGATGGATTTTGTGCCGCTTGTTTGTAAAACTCTGAAAAAAAAAGAAAAGAGAAAGTCTCGTCTGAGAGCACAAACCACTTTCCCACTGATAATCTGTTCTCTGCCATCTCACCGCCGGAGTGTGCATCACTGGACGAAGGGCCGCGCACCTCTGACGTCAGACGGAAACTTTTCCCTCTTAGTGTGAGAGCAGCACCTCCTGTTGCGTTCGCAGCCTCCTCAGCTCCAAATGATTGATATCGCCGTCACTTTGGGCCGATCCTGTAAATCACCGCCCGGAGCCGACAGGCGTGAAGTCGAACGGCCGTCCGGTCGGCACACCCTTGGTGGGAGTGGGAAGGGCAGCATCGTTCATGCAGTAATACATGTAATTAGCTAACTGTGAAGCTGCCCTCATTCTTTGAACTGTGTGAAAATTACAGCTCGCTCTGAAAGCAGCATCACAGCGAGGGGCGCGCCGGAGTGACCCCGGCCAGCCGACGTCGACGGGAGATGCTAATGTTCCAACGGACAAAGACCTGGAGCCTGAATACGACGGAACACGCTCAGTGTGTCGGTCTTAATTATTCCCGTTGGTGCCGAGGGCTTTTTATTCAGTTTTCCTTTTAGATTGAAGCTAAATCTCCACTAAAGAAAAAATAAAGTTTCTATAAAAACAAAATGTGGTTTGGAAATCTTTATTTAATTTAAGCAGAACTGCTCAATAAATGCTTTTTAAATAGGGTTCAGGTTTTGCCTTTAAGTTATATACATTTTTAATTAGTTTGAAACACAAAATGAAAAAAATAAAGAATTTAAAAATAGAAATTGTTTCAATTATTTCAAATATCTTTCGATCTTTTGTAAAAGCCAGTGGTTGGTCAACTATGATTTTTCTTGGACATAAATTCTTCAGAGCAACAGTTTTCATTAGAAATTTACCCGAGTTGTGGGCGGGATTGTTGGTATGAATTAAGCCCGCCCACTTCCCCATTATGTTTTACAACTCGTCATCACCACAACTTAAAGTTAGCGGCGCGACCAAAGATGGAGAGCAACGTTGGAGTCATCCAGCCGTACAGTTTTGAGCCAGATTCAACTCATATTTATTTCTATAACCTATATCACAACACAGTTGTCCCAACGGGCATCACGTCGGTAATTGTTCAGAAACAATATATAACTATATGAACAGCTGGTTGCTAAACTACACAGACTAAACTAAACTTAGACCCTCCTCGATTAGGAAAAAAATCTATGGAGATAAATCAGGGCCAATATTATTTAAAACCCTAATAAATCAAATTGATAAAAATATTGATCTTTGACCCCAAAAAAAATGTAAAAATGTCCCAAACTTTTTGCTATTCTAAAATAAATTATTATTTTCAGCTTGAAATCTTCTGTTTTTAGGTTTCCAAACTCAAAATTTCAATTTCAAAACTAATTTTTCGCTTTCAAATCTGAAAATTTCAGTTTCAAAACTTTTGGCCCCCTAGTGGCACGTTGGGGCGGGGCTAACACGAAGGACCAATCACACTTGATGAGGGTCAGCCAGATGGAAAAGCGTGACTCCTCCCCCCAGAGGAGGCGTCTCCACCGCTCTAGAGTCCAGTGGCGGCGTGCTTTACTTCACCACATCCACGCTCTGCATCGCACTTGGTGATGCAGCTGTTGCCATGGAAACCCGTTCCATGAAGCTCTCCGCGTACTGGACCTGGGCTGATCTGAAGGTCACATGAAGGTTTGAGCTCGGTAGCAAAAAGCCGGCGACCTTGTGGATCCACTGATGCCCCTTCGTCGGTTTACATGGCCGACTACTTGATGTCTGACTTGTTGTTTCCGAACTCTTCCATGTTTTTCTGCTGTGAAATATTTAGGAAATTTCACGACTGGATTTGTTCCACAGGTGTCATCCTACGACAGTTCTACGCTAGAATTCAGTGACTTCCTGAGAGTGAAACATTCTTTCACTAATGTAACAGTCTGCATACCTGAGTGCTTTATTTATACAAAAGTGTTTAAAACAAGTGATTAGAACACTTGATTCTGATCATTTGGATGGATGAGCCAATACTTTTGATAATAGTTTATCTTGATCAAATTATCTGCTGATTGGTCCTCCTGACACCTAGCATTTGCCAGGTTTGGGACTTTTTTCTTT
>NC_050526.1:18466851-18486060 GCF_002922805.2 Oryzias melastigma
AGATAAGTGGTCGGCAAATATTGAAACCATTATTGCGATTAATCGCGATTAATTTCTTCCAGGTTTGTGATTAATTAGTCAATTTCTTTTTAAATCGATTCCCGACCCTAGATTTTTATTAAACATATATTTAGTTCTTTATCTGTTCCTCTGATGTTTGCGTTCCTGATCCATTCGGGTCACTCCCACAGAGAACCCCAACATCCTCAGCTCTGCCTTACACTCTCTTCCTTAGAGTCTCTAAAAACCGTCAGTGGTTACTGGTCGTCGCAAACTGGGGTCACTCAATCCAGTTAATTACTAAAGCTCCAAAACAAGCAGGGCACCGTGGCCGCTCTCACCTGTTTCTACTCCTTTCTTTTCATTCTTGACACTCTGATCACCCCTGAAACCTTCCTCCACCCATTGACCCTAACCCTCCACCCTCTTCACCTCAGCTCCCTGCAGCTGCATCATTCCACTTCAGTTTCTCTTCGTCTTCCTGCGATTGACCTTGATCATTTCTTGTGTGTTCCTTCCTGTTTCGGGTCATGTCAGTGTGCTGTAAGCCTGTCCCAGGTGCCATGTAGGACTACACACTCACATGCTCCCACTCACAAACGAGCTCAGAACCTCGGGTCCAGCCCACGGATAGAGAGATGTGAAGTGTGGGAGGAAAGCCTGGAAACTCCAAAGAGAAGAGCCTCAGCTGGTAAACGGGGGATACTTCTGACAGTACATAAAAAAATATCTCAAATATGAATGTTTCTGGAGGCATTCGTAGATCAAAGCTTGACTGAAGCATGGTCACAAGCGGAGAAAGAACCTTAGATGGAGCAACTATTGAAAAGAAGGTTTTTATTGTCACAGAATGTATTTAGTTTTTGCAGAATGCAATTAAAAAGACATGAATATGAACAAAAACAGCTTTTAAAATAGTCGATGACCCGAGTGTGTTCAGACCTTCCAGTCACTCCACGGTTCATCTCTTTGATTTCCTTCCAAGTTCGTAAATAAAAACGGATCTCATCTGGGCGATCCCTCACAGACGGCGAACCTTTAAGGTTCTAGAATTTCCCTCCCATTTTTCTAGACAATATTTAACGTTTCAGAGTATCAGAGGTGTACCTGGAACGATGTTACTACCTCAGGATTTATAATCCGGTCACTTCCTCTCACGTTTCCATCTGAGTTCTGATATCATTTCTATGTTACAAAAAACTTATCGAAGATTTCACCTTTTCGTTTCAGGATGGAAAAAGATGCCGTGAATTAAGCAGGAAACTCCATTAAACTCAAGAATTTAACCAGTATTTGAAGTTGGAATTCAGTCTGGACTTTTGTGGCTTCCTAGTGATTATTCGCAGGTAAGTCGTCGCCAAAAAAAAAAAAAAAAACATCGCAATTAATCATGATTCATTTTTTCCAATTTGCGATACGTTCATTTTTTTACTGATTGACAGCTTTAAGTAAAAATAAACGTTCTAAATGAAGTTTTGTGTGTGATTTTCTATTGTGATAATTCAGATAAGCAGTCGGCAAATACTAGAACTAAAAAAAAAAGTGGCGATTAATTGCGATTAATCCCAATCCAAAAATTTATTTATTTATATTACTTTTAAACTGATTGACACCACTTATTAAAACTAGACGTTCTAAATGTACAGTTCTGTGTGTGATATTATATTGTGATTATTCACAGTTAATAAATGGTTGGTAAATACGGTAAAAACAAAAACATCACCATTTATTTTTTTTTAGGTTTGTGATGAATTAGGTAATTTTTTTTTATTTATTTCCGGCCCTGAAGAAAAGCTTTCTATTGAACATTTATTTAAGAGAAGTGGTTTGGAAAAAAAGGGAATATCTGAACACCAGAATTCTCAAAATCAGATCGATTCAGTTTGTTGAAACAGTTTGAGAAGTGTTGTTTCAAAATAAAATGAAAAAAAAAACAAAACTAATGCTCATCTCTGAACAACCAATTTTTAAAATTTGGAATCAGAAATTTTATTTCAAGAAATAAAAACATTAAACAAACAAAAACGTGTTTCACCTTAAAGCTTTCAGGGTCATCTTCCTTTTTGTTTATTCAGAATGTTTTTAAGAATACAAACTGAATCACGGCTGGATGCTGCAGCGGAGGAACCGTGTGATTGATGAACATCTCTCGTTCGTTACACAGGAGTGAAAGTAGAAGAGTATGTTTGTCGACTTCACAGAAGCAAAATGTTCTCAGATGTCGAGCTTTGAATAGAAAGAAGGAAAATGGGAAAAAGGTGGAAAACTTCAAAGCATTTTTGGGGAAAAAAAACGACTTAAAAACCACGTGTGACGGTTTGCTATAAGGTGCATCTTTATTTAGCGAGTGAACGTGCCAAAAAAGTCAAAGAAATACAAAAGAAAACACAAAAGAACTTTTTCTCTTACAAAGAACAATCCTTCATTCTGAACAGAACGAGACATGAGAAGTATGTCGTAGGTGGAGCGGCTGAAACAGGAATTCTGCTTCGTCTTTAAACACTGCGCAGCGGCGGCGTTCACCGGGAGATAAAGTGCAGGTGGAGTTGGGACACGCGTGTTCTGGAGGCTCCTGCAGCTCCGCTCCAAACCCTTTTCAAGCCTCGACTCACACGAAGCTTCATCAAAAGCTTCTGTGTCAGCGGATAAATCTACAGTCAGTCCAGCAGACGGAACAATGAAAGCTTCAGATCACCGCTTATTTAAATCGGCTAATTATGGCATTAAATTGGGTTTTTTTTAATAGTTTGACACAAATGTGGAATTAGAGTCAAATAAAAGTGTTTATGATCATTATTTTAAACACAATTAAGTGAAAATAACATGTTTAAGAGCATATGAAGGATTTGGAGCAGAGCTTTGCTAAGATTCTCAAAGGTTCGCCATAAGCAGCTTCTTTAAATCTCAATAAAAAGTGTTGTTGATCACATGACAAAGTGATCAATATTTTAGCAGTAGTAGTTGTAAAAAAAGACAAAAAAAATTAGAATTGTTATAAAATGTAAGAAACGGTTTAGTATCGAGTATAGTGTAAATATAAGCAGCAACAAGAGGATCTTAGATCAAAAACTAAAGTTTTCTATAATTTCTTTTCATCATCATTACTTCCAATATAATCACCATAATATACAAAAGTGAGTTTTCTCGACTCTAAATCAGCATATACTGCAAGGTATATTTAAGACAAAATAACTAGTGTTTTTAAAGAAGAACTGTAGTAATACTTTGTTTAACTGAAACCAAACGGTTCAGACCTTTATTAGGTTGTTATTTAGCCACTCGGGAGCGAAGGCGGCGCTTGATGATGTTATGGTCGCTCTCTTTGCTTTCTGGTTCTCTGTTGAGGATCTGAAACAGGAGGAAAAAAAAAGAGGATTTGAGGTCCTCAAAAGCTGAAACAGTCGGTCAAAACCTGTATTTTTACAGTAATTTGATCCTTTGTTTATTGAAAAAAATGATCCAACTCCACGGCTTTTGAATGTTTTCACACAAACTGAACACAAAACTGGTTTTCCTCTCCAGTCTCGTATCTGCAGCTGATAAACTCGCCAAACATCGAGGGACCGAAACACAAGAAGTGAATCTAAACAAATAAAACATCTCAAATTGTTTATTTTTTCTGAAGGAGTTCTACATTTGGATCAGTTATAGAATAAAACTACAAAAACGGATTAGAAAACAGGTCTTTACTACAGATTATGGCTGCCATGATTAGTCGGCTATTAAAATAGTCGATGACTAATTTAATAGTTGATTAGTCGTTACTTTATAATATGATATGGAGTCAGAGTTTAGTAAAGTTGAAAGATATAATAGCATCATGCTAGCTTTTTGGAATATTTTGTTATTAATTAAGGTTATTTAGGCTATTTAGCTATTTCAGACATGCTAGTTATTCTGGCTAATTTATGATTTTTTTTTCAGTTTTTTAGGCTAATTTGGCATTTAACTAATATGTTAGCTGGCTATCAGCTTCAGTGTTTTCAGCTATTAGCTGTTGCGTTTTCAGGTCTTAGCTTGAGCATTTTAGGCTATCAGCCTCAGCATTTTCAGCTATTAGCTGCAGCGTTTTCAGCTATCAGCTTAAGAGTTTTCAGCTATTAGCTTCAGTGTTTTCAGCTATTAGCTGCAGCGTTTTCAGCTATCAATTTCAGCATCTTTAGCTATCAACTTCAGTGTTTTCAGCTATTAGCTTCAGCATTTTCAGCTATTAGCTGTTGCGTTTTGGCTATCAATTTCAGCATCTTTAGCCCTCAACTTCAATGTTTTCAGCCATCAGCTTAAGCAACTTCAGCTATCAGCTTCAGCGTTTTCAGCTATCAGCTATTATCTTATTTTTAGTTAGTTTAAAGCTAATGATGGTTAAGATGTGTGTTTTACATCCACTTTGGGTGTGACTTGATTAGTTGACTAATCTGAAAAAATAACCAGTGATTAGTCGACTATTAAAATAATTGTTTGTGGTCGCACTAGTAGATTCGACAGATTTTAATTGTAGAAATGTGGAAGGTCTATAATTTAGATTTTAGCCAAATATTGGGCAGACATGACAGCAGTGGATATGCAGGCTGGTTTGGTTTGTGTCAAATATCCGATTGTTCCAAATTTTTCATCTTTCTGGACAATTAAAATCATTTCTTTTTACTTTAAATTTTATTTTTTTGTCTTGATCCTGGACTGTTAACATTAAATCAAATTTGTCATCATTGTGGAAAAAGTGAAACATATAAATTCTGCAAACCAGCCGATTAATCTGAATATTTGCACTTTAAATCCAAACATCTTAACACAAAAAAACATATTTTTTGTGATTTTTCTTAAAGATTAAAAAAAATATCGATCTAAGCAGAGTGTGAGACTTACAGGGTGGGAGGGCATTTCCATGGGAGAGGAGATCTCAGGTCTGTAGAGTTTTCTGGTTTTCTTGGCTCTCAGAGCCAGTGAGGAAGAGGAGGCTGCTGACTCTGCATCAGCTCGACCGCTCACAAGACTCATCATCTTCTTGGCTGCGGAGAAAAGCAGGACTTCAGATCACTTCAGAGATCCAGAAAACAAGTGCACAGCGTTCCAGTTCTTTTAGAATTCTTTGGACAAGGTCACAGCTGGAACTAAACCCAAATATTTAATAAAAGGATCATTAAAAGTCTAGTGCAGTGTAGAATGTAAATGCAGAACATGTATGTTGGAGTCTAAGCTGTGTAATAAAGTGGGATAGATTCTAGTATCTGATTGATCACATGAACCTTTACATGGAGATGTGATTACTGCTGCTTTTGTAGAACTCTTCAAAATAAATAAATCTGATCTCACGACATCATCCGTGTCTTCCATACATTAGAACCGAGATATCCACAGACACCACTCCGTGTAGCGATCAGGCTAAAAACATTAGAATTAGAACCGAGATATCCACAGACACCACTCCGTGTAGCGATCAGGCTAAAAACATTAGCTGGTAGCTCCGGCAGTGGAATCGAGGAAGACGTCTTTGGGCAGTAAATCGACCGTGCGGTGAAGGACAGGCGGCTGACGTGAATTTGTAAGCAAATCACATTCTATGTGAGCACAGCTTCAAGCTTAACAAAACTGTCTGTTTCTGTCTAAAACATGTGTAACCGTGACTACGGTAAATCTCAACTTTGTTCGTAAGGTGTAAAAAAACAAACAAAAAAAAAGTCACTTTACATTAGCCACGTTAGTGAATTTACAACAACATCCAACCACGTTTGCAGTAGAATTTATCCACATATAAGGCGCTCTGGATTATAAAGCATAATGTTTTAGGACTTTTATTTATTTCTCACTTTATTTTGCTTTTATTACTGCGTTTTTTTGTGTTATGACTACATATTTTATTGATCTTACTTTACTCTTAAACCAAAGGTCTGCAACCTCTAGCACCAAAAGAGCCATATGGTCCCGTTTCTGACAGACCAGAACCAACCAGGAGCCACCAAATCCACTAAATCTGTTAGAACTTACACTTTATTTTTTATGTGGCAATTTAGTGATTCCTTTAGAAAATGTAGTTTCCAAATATTTATAACTGAATTTTAAAAAAGGTTAATATTTTTCTATAAATAACTAACATTTTTAATTCTGACAGCAGCAAACAAATGATCTTTTCAAAATAAAATTCAATGTGTCAAATAAGATCCTCCAGTTGCAGCAGATTTTGAATTAAAAATTCAAGAAAACAAAGTCAAACTTGACTTTTTTTTCATTAAGACAACAAATAGATGCTAGGGTGCAGCATATATTAGAATGGATAAACTCAATAACTAATTTAATGTTTATTAAAAAGTTAGCAGTTTTCTTAAAACCAAAGAGCTGCATGTGGCTCCAGAGCTTCAGGTTGGGAGACGGACATCTATGCTTCTGAACTCTAACATGAATGACTAAAACTGATTGTTTTCAAGGATGAAATAGATACATTTCCTCTCAGACATCATTAAATATCCCAAGTTTATTCCCTTTTCCCCGTTTTGTTGTTATGTTTACGGAACAGCTGCAGAGGAACTCTCCAGTTTGTCCTTGTATGTTCCGACTCTGAGACTGCAAGCTGCTCATCTGCTGTGAAATTTAAAGATCCCACAAGCCCATCAGGACTGTTAGCCTCTTAGAGCTAAACGAGTGCAGCGGGGAGCTTTTAGTGTATTTACGACACTTCAGAGCGTTTGTAAATGTGTTTGCGTGAAGCTTGTGAAGCTCCGCTTTCTCACTGATCTACAAAAACAAGAGGCATTTAAATGGGTTTTCATTCCCAACTAATCCACTATAAAAAGACACAAATTTAGCTGGGACTCATGCTGTTGGAGGCGGCTTTACAAAAGCAAAAAACACATTTAGAGTCAAAACATCTTTAAAAAAATAATTAGGAGAAAAGTGGTGAAAATTGACGGAATAAGAAACGAAAATTGCAATTTAAATTCTTATTAACACTCAGGTTTGCTGAGATGTAGAAGACTCACAATAAAAAACAGTATTTTATAGGGATAAAACTCCCTTAAATGTGTTTTATGGAGGTCAGGATTCTCAGCAGAAGCTCCAGAATTATCATTTTGTTGCTGGAACATCTGCTGTTTGACTTAAATAGGTCAACTAGTCCTCTTTATTCCAAGGTAAAGGACATCTGCACGACCCAGTCTTTACCTTTCTTATTGCTCAGATTTATCCCTTTTATCTGTGTAAATTGTTCCACACTGACCTTTAGAGCCCAGCAGCGTCGGGGAGCTTTGCAAGAAGTCTCCGATCTTCTGCAGCGTGCCCTCCTTCCTGCTGCGGACGCTGCTCTGGGAGTCATGGCGACCCGCCGGGGAGGAGCTCTGACCACAGGGCGGAGAAACAGAAGGAAATGAAGCTTCAGGACTGTCAACGTATAACAGACTGGATTTAAGTGATGGACAGAAGAAGCAGAAGTACAAATTGATTTCTTGTTTTGTTTAGATTTGGCACCAGAGGAGAATTTCAGCTGTTTCAACTTAAGTTAGTTTTAGTAACATGCATCTTTGGCTGTTATGTAAGCATGTTTCGGCGTCTTACATCTTCTTTTTGTGGGGTCAGCCTTGGCGTCAGTTTGCTTCTCGTGTTCCTCCTGTTCTCTGCCTCCACCTCTTCCTGTTAACAAGCAGCCAGCCGAAGAGAACAAACACAGACAGACAACATGACATGAGGGTAACAAACACCGAGTCATCTCTACCAGAGGACTGGTGGAGCAGGCAGGGACAACATCCGCTAAATATTTCAGAACAAGGAGTGATGGGATGGAGATGGTCTGGATTTCAGGTGGAAACCTACAAGCTGCAAATCAGTAACAATAAACTTTAACGGTTTAAGTAACTTTTAGTCCAAGAAAACAATGTCCAGCTAAAGGGTGTTTACAATAAATCAAGTTTGTCTGCAAAAAAAGAAAATTGAAGACAAGAAAAAATATTTTTCTAAAACCACAAAAGCAGAAATGGACACAAGAACACAAACCAACAGTCGAATATTAGGAGAAAAAAACTACTGACCTAAAAATGTGCATAGATAGCTGATATTTTTATAAGTGGGGCAAAAAAAAAAATACGGTCAACAAAAAATATGACAAAAAATTTACAAAAAGTTTTCAATTAAAAAAAATGTCCAGGTGACACTATAATCTATCTTTAACATTTCATAATCCTAATAATCTGTCAATTCTGTGGAAAAATACTGCAGTTTAAAATGTCTCTTTTTCCAATTAATCCATAAATAAAATATCTAAATCAATGAAAAAGAAAATTAGCTACAAACTTATATCTAAACTAAAAAAGCAGAACAAGAGTTTATTATTTGATTGTAAAATCTGAACACATTTTAATAATGCTGGGAATAAAATGAGTTATAAATATATTTAAGTAATTACAGACTGAAATGTGGTTTTAATATAAACAAGGGCCAGGAATGGATTTAAAAAAAATCAACTAATTAATCAACCGCTAATATGAGATAATTAATCTTTTTAATGACAGTATTTTACCTTTTTATTAAAATAAAATGTTTTTGCCCAAAAATTACAAATAAATGCCATATTATCTATTTACTTTAATAAAATCTCAATCACAGAATGTAAAAAAAAAGGTTTACGTTTATTTATACATCGTTTTATTAGGCTGCAGGGCAGGACGAGCGTCAATATTAACGCATTAATTATGATTTATTAATCACGTGCATCACAAACTGTCACAGCCCTAATATAAACGTTTTCATAATTTTTTCCCATTTGGAAGAAAATTATTCTGCAAATTGGCTGCTTGTTAAAACTTTCTGTAAAGTTGGGCGTACATTTTCCACAAATAAGCAAAAACAATCTTTTCTGATCTCGTCTTGAAAAAGGTGCAGCAGAAACATAAATGTATAATGTTTATGCATTTAGAAACCACCAGGATTAATCCTATAAATGTTCTGTTTCTAATGAAAGCAACAATAATCTGATGTGAGTCGTGAGTCTATCCATGCAGCCGTCTCTGGTCAACACATCCATGAACATATTTAGGCACTTAAGCAAATGAGCGGATTCTGACTCACGGGGAGTTTGACCTGAGAGGCCGCCTCGCCGGCAACAGAGGAGTGGGCGTGGCAGCGAGGACGGAGTCATCAGTGACTCAGAGGACGTCTTTAAAAATATCAGGATGAGTAAAAGAAACGGCGGACAGAAACGTGGAAAAGAAGGAGGGACTGTGTTCAGAAATGTGGGGAGATGTTTGGAAAAAATGGAACGTAACAAAATAATACAAAAAAAGTAAAAATAAACGATGACAAAGGAATGGAATTTTGAAGAATAGGTGCAGTAAAAGTTAAAAATATTCTCAGTTTACCTCACAATTATCTGATAAAAGCTTTAACATTCAGATATCACAAAAACCCACTTTATCCTCAGAATTCAATCAGAGCGACAAAGAAGGAGATATTTTTTGGACATTTTCTTCTCTAAACAAACTGTTAACGGTGTGAATTTAAGAAACAATAAGAACTTGGGTATCAGGCAGAACATTTTAACAAATATCGGAAAACTAATGACCTTAAAACATTTTTTTTAAATGTTTTGTTTCAATCTCTAAGGCATTCTTCTATATAAACAATCTTCCATTAAAAAAAAAGTCAACATATTCCTTGAGATGATGAAAATCCTGACCTTAAAAAACATTTTTTTTTTAAAAAAAGGCTTTCTTTAAAGTAGCCGACATCTCAAAATATAATTTAAAAGTGAATAGTTGAAATGAGAAGCTGACAAAACTAAAAATATATCAGAAAGATTTAAGATTTATCACTTATTGGGTGAACTCAGCAGGAAAAGAAAGACGTTCACTTTATATAACACTTTACTACCTTCTTAAAAAGACCCCAAACTCTTTACAGTCACATTCATCGACACACAATCATGGCGGTTCTGCTGCCAAACACTGGAACAATTTGAGGGTCAGTGCCTTTCCTGAGCACAATTCTGATCAGAGGTCGACCGCTCTACCACTGCACCACGGCCTCCCTAAAAAAAGATCTAAAACTTCACATATTCATCCAATGATGACGTGTTTCAACAAAATGTGGCACAAAACGTAAAGATATTCATAACTGGATGAATACATGTTTGCTTTGCACATGCTAATTAATTACACTCCGCAAAGCTACTGTCTTCCACGGCGTGCATTAATATCTGATAATGCACACTTCACTGGGGATTATCCAACTTACAAGATGGTCACTTACAAAATAAATACATTTTCTATCCATTTTTAGTACTATATTCTTGTTATTTTTTAAGTTTAGCTGTTTTTTTCACAAAAGGGGGACTATTTAATACGTAATGCGGCCTGTTGTCACGGTAACACGACAACGCGACGCTGAGCCAGAAGCAATCTTGACTGCAGCGGAAAAGGAAAGCGATATAAACGACATGTTAAATAAAGCTTCAGTTCAGAGATAAAGTTCACCTCTCAATGTTTGCTTTTGTCCAGAAGATGAAGGAAAAGTTTTTTTTAAAGAAATCTTTTTTTTTAGGTGTGCATCCACACCCAGCAGCCAATCAGAATCGAGTATTCTCCTGGATCACTTAAAGTGAAGAAATGTTTTTAAATCTTATGGCTGCATGTCAGAGTCTTTGTTTTCTTGGAGTAAAACTGCAGACGTAAAAGTCTTTGAGTTGTGCTCATCTTACTGTTGATGTGTTTTGTGCTCACAAATTACACTTCTGAGTTAATACTTCTTAAATTTAAACATTTCAGATGATAAAAAAGAAGAAAAATGTTCTCTCTGGCCTGTTTTTGCACAAACGCTACATATTGTTGTATAAGATTCCCTCATAAAACATTGTGATTAATCACAACCTAAAAGTTTGATTAATCAGACTTTTTTTTAATCGATTGACAGCATAGTTGGGCATCAATGATCCATTGCATTAAATCTTGTACATTATTTCCATTATTTCCACAGAAAAAGCAGAAACTGCAATCAAAGCTGTTAGTTTTGACTCTTGTTTTGAAATTCAGGCACCGCTGGGCGCCGTCAGTCAGGCAGCTGATTAGCAACACCTGTGTTTGCTCAAAGAACCCTTTGAAGAGGCGTAGACTGATCAGGATCAGGCATACTTCAAACCGTTCCCACAAAACCGTCGTTTGACTGGAGCTCTGGTACCATCTCCAAACCGAGGGTCAGAAACGGGTCACCAGCGACTTTCAATCGTATTCAAACAAAAATATTCAGAGCAGTTCGTTTTTTTAGAGGGCTCATACTCGACACCAAAGCTCATTTCACAAGTAAATGATAAAACCATCTATAAATCGAATTACAATCAGGCTTAGTTATAACAAAGAAATACTGTTTTGGTTTCTTCAAGCTGTTCTATGTCAGCTCAAGAGGAGATCTAGACGTTGAAGTGGTTTAAGTGAATGATTCCTCCTATAGCTGGAGACAGAGTGGGCCTGCAGTCATTCAAGCAACCTTATGACTATGAGGTTCTTCAATCCAGTTATTTGTGCAAGTGTCCTTGAAAGAAAAAAAAGAGCTCAATCCCGAATGTGAGAGCTTGACCTGAAATGTAAGTTGACCCGCCTGTAGGAAGCAGAGCACTGCAGCAAGAGTTCCCTCCTCAAGGAGATGCCATGAGCAAGGTGACGGTAGACATCTACAGAAAACCAAAGACGCTTTTCTGCTCTCAATTTAGACACTTTTACCAAGAACAACCAAATAAGGCCTGTGATCCATTTTAAAGATAGTCCTTTAAAACGGATCAAAGGCCTTATTTTGTTTAGAGGTATTAGGTCGAGGGCATTGACATATATCGAGATGGACAAATCAAGGCTGTGACATCATCAACAGAAAATGCTTTACTTTGGGTTCCAAAAGAATTAAGTCAATTCAGTCGCCATTTTTCCACAGAACAGATTTCACCATTTTAAGACCAGGCGACATTAATAAGCAGCGATTGGTCCGAGTCGGTCTGAGTCATCATTTGAATCATTTCAATCACTATGGCAACCACTCTCACCAACCAGGAGTGAGTTTGTTGGAAAGCCACACCCCTTCTACTGAAAGCGGGCGAAGGGAGAAACTGTCTAACACATTGACGTGAATTTCAATGGACACCGCAACCCGCCCCCTTCTGTGTTCCAAACAGGAAGTACCCAAGAAGGCCAAAGTCCAATAGACTTCCATTGAGAAATAGACTGTTATTTCACAGTCATTTGATTTTTTAGAATAATCATTCTTGCTCTGGTGCTTCCTTCTCAACACGCTTTTTCTAATCCTATTTTTTTTAAGATTTATTTTCTTTTTGCCAGTTATTCAAGTTATAAACTGACCAATCAGATGCCTCAGTAAAAGCATGTGGCTCCCACTGGCCCCGCCCTGAACGTTGGACAGATTTCCCCGAGCTGCTTTCAGTGGGAGGGGTGTGGGCTACAAACAAGCCGGAACAAGCTCACTCATGATTGGTTGACAGTACTTCCTCTGAAAACGTGACTCAAACCGACTCGGTCCAATCGCTGTCGATGGGTTGCAATTGTTTGCAATATGGCGGTAGACACACCAGGAAGTGGCGGTAAAGGATGTGGCCTGATTTCCAATGCATTTCCTATGGGGGACCTCAACGCTTGCTGTGTCCAGTTCTTATCGACTGTCTATGGTCAAACGCTTTGAACATTGGAGGTGGGGGCCAGCGGACACCCCAGACTCTTATTGAGGCATCTGATTGGCCAGTTTATAACTTGAATAACTTGCGACAATGAAAATATATCATGAGAAAAAAAATAGGTTTACCAAGAACATGCTAATAAGAGATACTAGAGCAAGAATGGTTATTCTGACCAACAGAATGACTGAGTAATAGCAGTTTATTTTTCTGTAGAGGTCTACGCGATTTTTTCTTCCAGGAACGAGTGGGTATTTCCTGTTTGGAAAGCGAGGTGGGAGGGGGTAGTCTGTCCAGTTCTCTCTATATACTGTCTATGCTTGAAGAGCATGAAGATTCAGATCCAAACAAAGTCAAAATATGGAAATATCTCTAAATTTGAATATTTGACTTGATAATTTACTTTGACTAGTTATGACGATTCAAAAATAAAACAGATGGTTTAGTGTGTCTAGAGCAGGGTTGGACAAAGCTTTTAAATCGTGGGCCACAACAGGTTTTAAATTTGTTTTAATTTTTGTTATCCACCTCATTAGAAAAAGAAATAACAGGAAGATGGACAAAAAATGCTTTAATTTTGGTTAAAAATAATAGATTTACTTTAAAACAGAACACTTTTTAATTCAAAACCGTGACATTTGTTCTCATTTTAGAGCCAATTGCCCCAATGAGTTCATGTAGCTCAGGTAAAATGTAAACTTAGAGAATAAAACATTAGCGTTGTACTTTAATTCTACTTGAATGGATGGAAATGAGTCCTTAACTGAATGACATAAGAAGAAATCCAAACGTTTTGATGAGTTCTATGTTAATGATTTATGACTGATGAGTTTGATGGGGAATGTGGGTCTATGGTCCAATGGGAGTGGATGAAAACATGGTTTTATGAAGTGAAAAGGGAAAACGGTACCTCACGTGTTGCTTTCCGTTTACTCCTCCTAAAAATATAAGACTGAAAAGGAAAATGTTGTCAAGAAAGAGCTCTTAGTAAACAACCGACAGGAAAATGTACTAATTTTTCAAAAGACAGAGCAGTAAGTTATGCATAACCACGAAAATTGGAGTCTATTTAGTAGAAAATAATTCTAATTTTAACATAAATATCCCAAATGTCACGATGTTAAATGGACCCAGTAAACCGCTAAAGTGTCTGCCATGACGGTAGAGAAGTTATGTGTTCAGCGACTAAAGTACAGATCAGTAATTGGGCCAAAATATGGAACTCAACACATGGAATGACGTCCCAGGGAAGACGACCAGCAACCTCCATCTGCTGCACAACATGCAAGCTGCCACTGCAGTCAAAGATGGGACAAACTGAAGTAAATATAGAGGTCAGTCCAAAAGTAAAGTTAGACGAGGTGAACCGCTTTGCTTACAGACACAAAACCAAAAGTTAGCGACAAAGTAAAGGCTAATTTTGATCAAGTTGTGAATATGACTCACTGATAAAACAAAACAGATCTCAGCCTTTCAAACACATTTACATTAGGAGTGTTGCTATAAAACTGATTTTTTTGGTCAGCTGTGAAGCTCTTTAACATAACTTAAAATGAAAGTAGTGCTGCCACAAACAATTATTTTAATAGTCGACTAATCACTGATTATTTTTTCCGATTAGTCGACTAATCGGTTCATGCGCAAAGTGGATGTAAAACACACATCTTAACCATCATTAGCTTTAAACTAACTAAAAACTAGATATATTCACAGTAGCATTGTCTGCGATAATAATAGTGTGAATGCTGCAATCTGAATTTGGCGACTGAAGATGCTGAAATTGATAGCTAAAACGCTTAAGTTAATAGCCAGCTAAAATATTAGTTAAATGCCAAATTAGCCTAAAAAAAAAACTAAGTTAGTCAAAATAGCTAGCATGTTACTGAAATATTAGCTAAACTCCAAAATAGCCTAAAAATCTTAATAAATGCCGAAATTGTCTAAAAAGCTCGCATGATGTCATAACTTTACTTCACTCGGACTTCATATAACATAAAGTACCGACTAATCGACTATTAAATTAGTCATAGACCATTTTATTAGTCGATTAGTCGACTAATCATGGCAGCTCTAAATTAAAGACGTGTTTTTGTGAATTTTGCTTAAATACTCATGATCATCTCCAGACCTGACATTGTCTATATTACAAGTACAGTCTATTGTCTTATGACTCATCTTCTTTTACTTTCCATAAGCTGCATTTCCATTGACTGTAAAATTGATCAAATTAGATTTTCCATAACAAATTTGAATAATGGAAACACGTACATTTTGAAAAAACTCATTTATGGGAAAAAACGTTTTTGCACTTGGAGGAGGAGGTTTTTGAGGCGCATTGAAATTGCCATATTTCACAAAACTGCTTTGAAAACACTTTTTGTGAATTGAGTGTCATGTGACCAACAACCAGATACCACGCCACAAGAGAGGTTCCACAGCTCATCAAAAGTTGAGTGTGTCATGTGGAATCGTTGGATCTCCAGCTGCTCTGTAAAAATCCTAATTTCCCAAAATCTCTTCACCCGTAGTCGCTCCATGGTCTGAAGAAGACGCCGACGTCTCCTTTGATGGATGATGAGTGTGCAGGAAATGTGTTTTTATGGAAACAGTGTAGCTGTAAATGTTTTTTTTTTAACATTTCTAGAATTTCGATAAAGTTTTGCATATATGTGCAATTAAAATCCAAGTCAAATACAATGACTTTTTACAATATTTTATTGTATATTGTATTGTATATTTTAAAGTTGAAGGACCCTTGAGAAGCACAACTGCTCTAACAAGTAACTGTAAAAGCTAAATAGAACCCGAGTGTTTGCCGTTTTCTCTCTGTTGGAAACTTTTTATTCCTCTGAGGAGAAACTTTATTACTGCCACTTTAAACATTCTATGCATGATTTGAGGCTTACAAAGCTCGACATTAAAAGCCACCAAAGAGCTGAAGTGTTCTGAAACAAGGTTAAGAAAGATGGATTTTAGTCAGTTCCCCAATAAAAAACACAAAGCTCTCATTTAAATGTCTGCAGACCTTTGCAGCATTTCCATTTGTCTGGTCCCTCCACTGTGATTCTCTCCATGACCTGAGAGCGTACCCCGGTTTGTCCCATTAATCACCGGAGAACATGCTCTGTCTGCACTCCAGCTGATTCTCCGCTGGATCAAGGATAGGCCAAGATCCTGCTGACAGACAGACCTGCAGAGAAAAGACTCGAGTGCCGATGCGGTACAGATGAAGACGGAGTATCTGAAGCCAAATCCATTCAGGACAAAAACTTTCTTCACTTCCTTCCCCAGAAGATTTCTTTTTTTAAACGAATGTTGCTGTTTGCACCTAACACATGATGATCCCGTCAACAACTTCTGCTACAACAGCAGACTATTAGCCGTCAAGTGAACAGAGCTACAGCTCTACTTCCAGCTCCATCTGGCTCCTTTTGGGAAACAGTTTTCCATAATTTCAATGTACATGAAAGAAAGTGCCGACATCGGCGCAAAGCCAAACTGTTTTCTTCCCAATAATCTGTCCAGATGACTTCAGAAAACGCCTCAATGTTACTGAGTGTACAACGAACTAAGACTTTTGTCGTTTCACGATTCAAATCAGATATTTTCTCATTTGAAGATAAACTGGAATTTATTGGCCTTAGAGTTTAATCCATCACTGGGGCTGGGATTAAAAAAATCTTTGAGGTGATTTTGATTTGATTTCTATTTAATATCAATAGAAACAAACTTCCTTTTCCTGAGTCTTCAACAAATAAAAGCTTATTTCAGGTCATTTATAATGTAAAAATTGTGATTTTATAAACAGAAGTCTCGCTTTTGTTAAGTTTACATATATATCAGTTTTTATCAATTAAGTGTTTTCTTTATTTCAATTAAAGAAAACTAGTTACAATAGAAAAATGTCAAACTATTCAAATTGCAAACTTGTGAATTAAAATCGAATTGATGAGTTTGACAAAACGTAGATAATTTTATGTACATTTCAGTAGTTCTCGGCCAAATCCAGATTGCACCCTTACAGATTCTCCCTACCCCTCCAATTGTAGGGCATTGGGGGGGTCTGACATTGTCTTTTTAAGGAGTAGCTGTAGGGACTTTGACTGTGTATCCCTACTTTGAACCAGACAATTGTCAAAAGAGAATTCTTCTCAAATTTGAACTTCCTATATGGATATAACCATTAACAGCTGGATAGTTCAGTTGGTTAAAATAACTGGAACACGGCAAATAAAGTTTACATTTCCAGTGTGTGCAATGAGCTTCATCCAGTGTGGGTTCTTGGACAAACGAGAAACCACAAGAGGGTCCAAGTCTGAGTCTCCTGCAGCCCGGATTAAATACAGGGTTGTGTTTGGAAGAGAATCTGGCGTTAAAACTCCTGTGTGACACAGTCAAAGCTACTTCTCTGTGATAACCCCTGAAGGGATAAGCTGAAGGGGATACATGGATACTACTGCTGCTGACGAGACAAAAACATGGCATCCAACGCAGGGTTAACAAGAGCAGATTAAGTGAAACTATGAAAACGTCTAAAGAATCTTTTTAATCAATGTGAGGCGAGATTAGGTTCAACCTTCCTTTTTACCGCTTTATCAATAATGCACAGCAGCCATAACTATTCTCAGCTGCTCTTGAGCATGAGGTCATCCCTCTATAGGAATAAGCAGGTGCTCCCATCAAAAGCTTTCTTTTCCCACTGATTGTCTGGGCATATTCCAGATTCTGAGATTCACTTGGCCAGGAGTGTAAGGCAGTGATTCAGCGAGCATGACATCCCATTTTCACACATGGATTTTTCACAAATCAATCCTGGAATTTGCAGTAGAACATTTGCTCTGGCAGCATGAAGGAAACATCTGATGACAAACACTGCAGAGTTACATTAGGCTTTTTGTAGGAACTCCAAACCAAAGGTTTGTTGTAATCAGAGCAACAAGTTGTTCAACAAAAGAGTTGGAAACCGTTTTTGGTAGAGTACACTGATGTGATCCCAGCGCAGTAAAATAACAGGAAATACTATTTCACTTACTCTGAATATATTGTATGAAGGAAAGTGAAAATAAAGCTCTGTTCTAAAGTTCTGAATATATATTTCATGTACCGGTAATTAAAAATATTTGGAAATTAGGAAAATGAAAAATCTTGATTTTTATTTTGACGTTATACATTTTGCTCAATCTTTGATTGGTTTTGCCTTTTTGAAGTGTATGAAAGAAGACATTCTTTAAAAAAAATGTAAAATTTAAGATATTTATTTTTAACTGTCGCAATATTTAGAAAAAATAAATAAATCATGCATTTACTTTTTTCATAATTTAAAGATTACAATCAGGAATGTAAAACAAAACCACTAAATGTAGGTAAAAATGGGAAGAACATCATCAGACAACGACAGAACAACACGACCTGAGCAGTCCTCGACCTTGTGTACCGCTGGAGAGTCGGTTTAATGTGCTCTCTGGGGGCATAATGTATGATTATGATGTATGAACATGTGCACATATTCAGAAACATAAGCAGAAGGCCGTGCTTGTGTTTTTTACCGTATTTGCAATTCAGATAGATTTTTTTCCCATTTAATTAAAAACATTGAGACTAAGCAAAAACCGGCTTTCAGCAGCGTCAGCTTCTAACATTTCAGCTGTAACGTCAGTTATTCAAAATCAAACCAACCACGGAGCAATCATTTTAAGCAATGTGCAGTCATCAGAAAGTCACAGTTTCTTTCAAATTAAGGGTCAAACACCTGAATATTATCAGGTCTGATTAAAAAGATACATATGAAATACTTAGATATACAAAAAATAAAATGAATTTCTTTAAATTAACAGATTATTGTCACCCGCCTGCATTAAATAAGTACATTTTAGCTGACAACAAAGTTAAAAATAAAAATAAATAGAGATAAATGCCAAATATTTTACCTTAAAATTTGAATTTTTACTGTTTTTACATAAATTGTAGAGATATTTTTTATGTTTTGGAAGCTAAAGTTGGAAAAACTAAAACTTTGGGTAATAACCAAAATAGATCAGAGTATAAAAAAATGTAAAAAGGTTCATGAATCCTCAAATGAATTAAAGTTGAAAAATGTTTTGTAAAATACATGTTTCATTATTTTAAAGACTAAAATTACTTAAAAAAACTAAATGTTTTCTCTTCTTCTTCAAAAAATGTATAAATATTTATACATTACCAATATTTTCCAGAATCGATTCTTTGACAATCTTACGCTTATTTCCAACTTGTATAATTTTGACAACATATATTTTTATGGAGAGTAGAATATTTTAAGTTACTTAGGGTTTAAGTTGGTTTATTCTGGAATAACATTTATGCATTTTTATTGTTCAAAATTATCTTAAAAAAATAGTTTTTAAGTTTTAAAAATTAGCATTCTGCTAAATTTTTGACTCATTTTTTGTGTGTTTTTGAGCTAATATTTCAGCTACATGCTAGCTGTTTTGGCTAAATTAAGTTGTTTTTTTTTTCTTTTCTAGGCTAATTTGGCTTTTAGCCAACATTTTATCTGGGTTTCAGTGTCAGCGTTTTCAGCTTCA
>NC_050526.1:18486086-18487015 GCF_002922805.2 Oryzias melastigma
ACCCATCGAGAATCGATCGCAGGACTAAATATCGCGATATATCGCAATATCGATATTTTGGCACACCCCTAGATGCTATATATCTAGTTTACAATTCTGTTAAAAAGTTACCGTGTTAGAGTTTTAAAAATTCAGTCTTGGAGTGTTCCATAAATGTTTATCCTGTTCGGGCTGAAACCTAAAGTGTGTTTTGGAGTTTGTCCCCCTGTGCGATTGAGTTTGACACCCCTGCATTAGATCGATTAATCGATTTTATCAACACAGGCCTAATAAAAAACAGTCAGGAACAATAGAGAACAATCACACAAGATAAACTGTATTTCAGTTCCTCACAACACTTGAGCTTTTCTTTTTCTGAGAGAATGGCGATTCATAATAGAAGGGAAGCAGTTGTGCGGCGGCTGTTCAAGGATTTCTGCTTTATGTGATAAAGGTTCATTTATTTGAGGAAAATATCGTGAAAATTGCCTTTTCCAAAAGAAACATGGATCATTTTTAATCCCCAAAACGCTCTCGGTTTGTAAATCTGCTTTAAGCTCAAGTTAAAGAGATGTGCTTGGAATATCAGGCTGCCACGATTAGTCGACTAATCGACTAATAAAATAGTCGACGACTAATTTAATAGTCAATTAGTCGTTACTTTATATTATATGGAGTAAGAGTGAAGTAAAGTTGAAAGTTATAATGGCATTCTGCTAGCTTTATGGATGATTTTGGCATTTATTAAGATTTTTTTAGGCTATTTTGAAGTTTAGATCATATTTCAGCTACATGCTAGTTATTTTGGCTAACTTTGCTTTTTTTTATTTTTTAGGCTAATTTGTCATTTAATTAATATTTAGATTCAGCGTTTCCAGTTATCAATTTCAGCTCCTTCAGCTATCAACTAGGGCTGCCACGATTAGTCGACTAATCGACGACTAATCGAT
>NC_050526.1:18487464-18522537 GCF_002922805.2 Oryzias melastigma
TATCAACACTAACATCTTAGCTGCAAAATTCAGCTTTAATTATCTGCAATAATTCTTGTGTGAATATATCTGGTTTTTAGTTAGTTTAAAGCTAATGATGGTTAAGATGTTTGCTTTACATCCACTTTGTGCATGACCTGATTAGTCGACTAATCTGAAAGAATAATCGATGATTAGTCGACTATTAAAATAATCGTTTGAGCAGCTCTATTGTGTAATAAAAAGCATTTTCAAACTGGAAGTTTTGTTTACATGCAATCACATTAAAAGAGGAGGCTGATTGCATGAGACAGTTTTTCCCCAGTTTCTGCTCAGTGTAAACACACATCAGACTAGAACAGACTCCTGTGTGTTTCGGTATGTGTAGTTAACACATATGCTCCGAGCAGCGTTCACGTGTCGTATGCTTTCGGGAACCCAAAGCGCTGAGGGCATTAACCTCCTTTGCAAGCAAACAAATTAGCATAACTGCAGCTCCTCGGTGGCATTAAATCACTTCCAGAGAGACGGTGACCTGAAAAACAATCCGGTCCCCTCGTCACCCTCCAGTGCAGCTTCACTTTTCCCTGCACGTCTCAAAGTCACGCGTGTTCCTTAAAACCCCCGCGGTCTGTTCCCAGCTTGATTTCCAAGATAGTTTTTTAGTGGAATCAAAGAACATCTGACCAATAAATTCCTAAATTCTTTGTTTCCAGATGTCGTTGGTGGGATTTGCTAGTTGACCCAATTAATTGTAAAAATAAAACGATGCGGTGTGAAGGTGGAGTGCAACATCGCTCAACATCGTCCACGTTTTCCGTGATGTGGCAACAGATCAAGTCCAGAAAACCTTTGGCGGTTGCTTCTCCAACACGCGGCCGAACAGTAAATATGAGGCGCGACAAAAAAAGAGAAAGACAAAAAATCTGAATTGCATTTACTTGTAAAGTAAAACAATGGCTCAAGTCCAAGCAAACATTAGATCCATTGCTTTTGTTAGTGTTTTGGAGTGATTGTTCAGGATTATATGTATTTTGTAAGATGACGTTTGTGTCTTTGTAGTTAATTCTCAGGGACCTGGTCTGCAAATTAGCCGTTAGCTAGATGGCCTGTGGACATGGCGTCGGTTACATTTGAAGGTGTAACAATGTTTTTTTTTTGGTCCTGTCCCTTTAAAATAAATAAAATTGAAATTTCAAATGGAGCATAAATATGACAAAAAAGAAATCGGAATAAAAATAAATGCCTATTTTCAAATATTGTTTATCTTTTAATATTTGGAAACTTTATCTACATTTACGAATATATATCTAAGAGTTAATTCTTAAGAACATATTGGTAAAACCATTTTATTTTCCAGAACACTTTAACCAGGAACATAATATCCTTCTGTTTATAATCTACTGTCAAAGAAGTTGTTTTATTCAATTATTTACATCATAACAATGACATTACTGTCGTTTAAATTGAACGGAATTTTAAAAATCTTTTTTTGTTATTTTTATATATATTTCTTCTTAGTTGTTATTTTTTTCTATTTTAATTGATATCTGCTGAGGGAAAAGCCTGAAAAATTCATTTTTTTCACCAAAATCATGAGCATCTTCCCTTCAAATCTCCTGTTTTCTCAAACGCGCTCCTCCTCCGCGGTTATCGGCGCATGGACGTGATGTTCTGATGCAGAGGAAGCTTTTTAAAGGGCACCACAGTGTTTCTTTACTTCTGTAAGAACATTTCTAAAGTTGCTCCGACACACGACAGAGAGTTTTTCCTTACCGGGAGGGAGGGTCTAAGGGCAGGGATAACCAGTTTATGTAGTCTGTTTAGTTTTTAACAATTGTTTATATTTTGAAGCCCAATGAGGCAAATCTCTTTGTGATTTTGGGCTATATAAATAAAATTGAATTGAATTGAATTGAATTGAAGGGTGAGAGGTTGCAGTGTTATCGACAGCTCTTACCTTTTCCATTTCTCCACTCTTCCTCTTGCGCGCCGTGCGGCTGATTTTGACGGTGACGGCGCTCTCCTCCCCCTGCCGCCGCAGGGCCATGCGGTTCGGCTGCAGGGGGCTGAAGGAGATCTCCAGCTCCGGCCGCGGGAAGCGGCTGGATCTCCCGTTTTCTGTGGAGATTTCAGAGGAGTCCAGGACGGACGGGAAGCCAGCGGAGCCCTGTGGGACCGCACATGAAACGGAGGGTCAGCGGGTCACGTCCGTCACTTACAGTCAATCTGTCGCAGAAATGCGTCTGGGTCAGAGGTGGCGTCCAGCCTGTCGGCAGATATAAAAGGATTCGGCAGCTGCTCGTTCACACCTGTGAGACCGATGCTCAACAAGATGCTATCGGAAAAAGATTCAAGCTGCTAAATGTCAGACGAGCGTCTGTAACTTAAGACCTGCTCTTCAGGGATTCTGAGAGGGTCAGCAAGTCAAAAGTAAAAACTGGTACTTTGATAATAAAGAAACTCAAGAATGTTCAAATGTTGTTATTAAATAGAAAATATGAAACACCAAATAAATTTAGTTTCCTAGAGAAAGTATAAGGACCGTTTGTGTCACAGATGTCTGTGGCAAAAACAATAGACCCACATTTGGTCTGAAAAGTGACTTTTCCATAGTAACTCTGCTGTTCTCTTTCTATGAATGTGTGTGAAAGGGAATGTTACCGAAAAGCCTTTAGGAGCTTTAAGAATAAAATAAAGTGCTTTGATCATCATTTACCATTTAAAGTCCAACTTCAACAATATTGTTTTTAATCTGAAAATCGTTTCCAGTGATATTTTTATCATGATTATGAAGTTTTTAGCCAAAATCAAAAAGTCTTTGTTGTTTTTTAAGACATATTTTATTCACAGCTGCAATGAGTCTCAGAGAAACTGTTGAACCGGCCAAAACTACTTAAGGAAAACAAACAAATAAATCCCGCAAACTAAGACTACCAAGGTCCAACCACAAACTAATATAACCAAACCCAGCAGTTTAAGACAACAAAAAAGAAAAGTAAAAATAAACAGAAATTTTTCAAGTGAAAATTGCTTAATTGGCATTTATTTAATTTATATTAGTTACATTCATAAATTGATGGCTGAGGTGCATATAATACATGAAAATTATTTGCTCAACGCCTCCAGAATGAACAGATTTTATATGCAAAGCAAAATTTTGTTAAAAACTTTGATATTTTATGAGTTAAAAGTATATATCATCTATTATGCTGGACAACATTAGTTACTAGCAAGCTCAGATAACTGAAATTAAGTTATTTGACCTTCTGTCAAATCTCATTTTGAGAGATGCTAGTTTCTTTTCATATTTTTGCTTTTGTTCGTGCCAATAAAATATATTTATAATTTATATTATTTAAAAACTGAAGGTCATGAATGCAAATCTTAGAGGCTAAAGTAAGACTCTGCGGCTCATTCTAGGTTTGGATCAGTAGAAAATGGGCCTAAATGTCTCTTTTACTGTTAAAGGTTGCCGAGCTTAAACCCTCAAACTAACATTAATGGTACAAAAATAACGACGAGCAACATTGGATTAATCCAATTGTAAAGTTTTGAGCAAAAATTGCACTTTGCTGCAACACGAGTGTTGACCGCTCATCATGTCTCACATCTAAACATGAGCGGGCCAGGATTCATGAGTTCATCAGTCTGAGCATTTTCAAGCATCCGGTTTTCATCTGCTGCCGATTCAATGCAATTTGTATTAAGAAATACTAAGTTTAAATTATTTTATATACGTCCTTTACTATGAAAAAAACACTACAAGAACATGCTAATAACACAAACACAAAAAGAAGATTTTGATTGCAGTGGCTCTTTAAACTTGCTGAAAAGAGCATGGAAAAAAGTATAAAACAGAAGTTATTGGAGCAAATAATGAGAGTTGTTGTGCTTTATCAGAAGATGAATGAAGAACTGATGGAGAAATCCTACATTAAAATACTTAATAGTTCCACTCCAATCATCTTTAGTTACATTTAAAAACCACAATTTGTATTTGTCGTTGATTTTACCGTATTTTTCATATTGTTTGGTCATTATTATGAATCAAAACTACAACCTTTAATAATTTTGCGAAAAAAAATCATTATGGATGATGCATATGACTCCTCTAAACTAGTGTATTTCTGAAGTGAAGAATACTCAAGTTTAAAGATTTAAGTACTTTGCAGACACTGCTGGTAATGTTTAAGGCCAAAACTGTGATGTTGCCATGTGGATTACATCAATATTTTTGTTATAAATGAAGGAAACAGTAGAAGAAATTAGGACTTTAAATAAACTAAAATAAAAACTACAGTTAATTAAATGTGTTTTTCCTTTGTTGGGGTCAAAAAATTGATAATGACCTGTGTTTAAGTTGTTTGTTTTAAATTTAAATGTAAAAACAAAATGATTGATTTGTATGCAACATGATGTTAATATAACAGATTTTCATTTGTGTTGGTTTTGATTATACTCACCAATTTAGTAATCTATTTGTTTATGAAACAATAAGAATGAGCTGTAGATTAATAAGACTTCATTCTACTCCTGTTATTTAAGTATAGTGTATGTATTGTACATTCTAACTGAAAAGAACAAAACAAAAAAATAAAAACGTTTAAAAACCTGTCAATTTCAAGAACATATTTTTATAGAGCGGCAGTAGTTCTTTAGAAATCTGATTTTTTTTGTCTGATTCACAACAATTCAAATGAAGAAATACTCGGAAATGTAATTTTTAGCATAATATATGTCCTCCATCATCACTAAAATGTCACAAGAACATGTTTAAAAACACAAGTTTAAAAAGTGACTTTAACCAGCAAAAGAAAGTGAGATAGAAATCCTTTTGTTTGAGGTTTCTCTGTCCAATCCTGATCAACCAATAAAGCTTGTTAGACAGAGATAGCACAGCCTGATTATTTCACCGTTAACTTAGTCTCACATACGAACCTGACTGCTGCCTGAAGCTCTGACGTCTTCACTTCCAGACATCTTTGGGTTTTCACACTTTGGTTCCCTCGTTAGTGTAGCAGAGCCTTCGCTGCTGCTGGACTGTTAGAGGGAAATTTGGAAGAAAAAGAAGTGATGTGAGGAAATTTATACAAGGAATTGATTAATTATTAAAACAGATTTAAGTCAAAATACACATTTAGATTATAGTTGGTTACATTATTATTTAGTTACACTTAATGTTGAAGTAATTTGTCACTACAGAGTTAGTAGAGCTGCAACAAACGATTATTTTAATAGTCGACTAATCACAGATTATTTTTTCTGATTAGTCGATTAATCGGGTCGTGAGCGAACTGGATGTAAGGTTCACATCTTAACCATCAATAGCTTTAAACTAACTAAAAAGTAGATATATAGGATTACCTGTGATAATGCTAGTGTGAATGCTGGAAGCTGAATTTAGCCGCTGAAGATGATAGTGGTGATAGCAGAAAATAGTGAAATTGATAGCTAAAAACGCTGAAGCTGATAGCCAGCTAAAATATTAGTTAAATGTCAAATGAGCCTAAAATACTGAAAAAAAAACCTAAGTTAGCCAAAATAGCTAGCAGGTAGCTGAAATATTATCTAAACTCCAAAATAGTCTAAAATAAAAAAACCTAAATAAATGCCAAAATAGTCCATAAAGCTAGCAGAACGCCATTATAACTTTCAACTTTACTAAACTCTGACTACATGTAATATAAAGTAACGACTAATCGACTATTAAATTAGTCGTCGACTATTTTGGTAGTCGATTAGTCGACTAATCGTGGCAGTCCTAATTTTAATCAACTAATAACCAGATATATAGCATCACTTGCAATAATGCTAGTGTGAATGCGGCGCTGAAGATGCTAGTGACGATAGCTGAAAATTGTTGATGCTAATGGCTGAAAACGCTGAAGCTGATAGCTAGCTAAAATATTAGTTAAATGCCAAATTAGCCTAAAAAACAAACAAAAAAAATCCTAAGCTAGCCAAAATAGCTAGCATGTAGCTGAAATATTAGCTAAACTCCAAAAAAGTGTCAAAACAGTCCAAAAAGCTCGCAGAATGACATAACTTTCAACTTGACTTCACTCTGACTCCATCGTCGCCGACTAATCGTGGCAGTCCTACTAGAGAAATGTTTCTGTCACATTTTCTGTACCGCTTGGTTAAAACGGCGTTTTCTTCTCAACTTGGCCTCTCTTTCCACATCAATAAATCCACGGTCGTCCATGATAACCGAGGAGAGAGTAAGTCATCACAGTTCGACAGCTGCAATTTACTAACGGTGGGCAGTGCTCTGTTATTTTATCTATAATCGCTGCTCTCCGAGACTCTTCAAAAACAACTATTAGGATGAATCTACACAACACATGAACTGTGTCAAACCAACACTGTCTCCTGACAAAGAACAGAAAAAATTGTTTTCAGAAACTGGATTTAACGCCGTCTATGTACATCAGCAGAGAAGATGAGAATGCACCATGCATTGTAGCATTTAAAACTTTTAAATGTCATTACCGGTGTAAACTAAAGCTCTTGTTATTTTGTTTGAGTCACTTCTTTCAGGTGTGTGGATGGTAGTCGGCTCAGGTTTTAGAGACTCAAAATCCAGATCAAAAATAGCGTCTCCAGATCCTTATGTTACTTTGTCTGATCAATGTAGATTTGTTTGTTAAGAAACATATAAAAAGATGATAGCCAGCTAAATATTAGCTAAATACCAAATTATCCAAAAAAACAAAACCTCCTGGTAATTCTATCCGGCCCTGCAGATCATTTTATTTTATTGTTATTAATGATCTGATGTTATCTTGCGCTTATTTCTAACTTGAAGAATTTTGATAAAATTTATTTTTATGGAGAGTAAAATATTGAAAGTTATTTAAGGTTTAAGTTTATTTATTCTGGAATAATATTCCTGCCTTTTTAATGTTCATGATTATATTAAAAAGTTAAGGTTTTAAAGTTTTGGCATTCTGCTAGCTTTTTGGACTGTTTTAGCATTTACTAAGATTTTTAGGGTATTTTGGAGTTTAGCTAATATTTCAGCTACATGCTAGCTGTTTTGGATAATTTAGGCTTTTATTTTTAATTTTTCAGGCTACTTTGGAGTTAGGCTAATATTCACATGCTAGCTGTTTAGGTTTATTTAAGCTTTTTCAGGTTTTTAGGTTATTTTGAACTCTAGCTATTTTTTTTTCAGCTACATGCCAACTGTTTGGCTAACGTAAGTTTTTAATTTTTTGCTTTTTAGGGTAATTTGGCATTTATTGTTTTCAGATATCAGCTTCAGTGTTTTCAGCTATCAATTTCAGCATCTTCAGTGGCCATTCACACTAGCATTATCACAAGTAATGCTATATATCTAGTGCATAATTGTGTTAAACATTTACTGTTTTAAAATGTAGTTTTAGAGTGTTCAATAAATGCTTATCCATTGAGTGTGTGCAATTAAGTTTGACACCTCTGCTCTAAGTTGAAATCCTCAAGCTAGCAAAGCTAACAAAAGCTAAACTCATCTGGAAAGTTTCCTTTTGCAGAAAAAAAATAAAAATAAATGGAAAACAGTAAAAGAGCCTTTAACTTTACAGGAAAAAAAATTGCATTTAACAGACAAAAAAAAAGGTGTTCCCACACACCATAATATTAATAATGCATAATATCTGTCTAATGTTACGAGGATGCTGCTAATAAAGTTTTTCAAACAGTTGATCCAAGTTTATAACTAGAATTATATCTAGAAATTACCAGTTTTAGTGACTTTTTTTGATTCATCTAAGTCAGATGAGGTTACAGTTGGCGTCAATTTTTCTTTTTTTTTGCTTCCACTTCAGTAGGTAAGAGTTATTAAGAGAAAATCTATATAAAAACCTTTTTACAAGCACATTTAAAACCAGCTGCAGATGTTCTACAGAGAAAAACAATAAATGTGACGGTCAAAGGTTTGAGGAAAGTAAAACCTTAAATAAAATGAATAAAAGGACGCTGACTGTGGTCCGTGAAAACACTGTCTGACGTTTCCCCGCTCTGTGACCTGGGTTCACGGCTTCAGACCACACAAAGTTCTCCGCCTGATGCTGTTCTCCACAGACCTGTGCGGCTCGGCTCTCCTCCAGCTCTCTCCTCAGCTGCAGGATCTCCGCCTCTTTCTCCGACACAGACGCTTGCAGATCTGCCACGCTGGAGCTGCTTTCAGCTCTCTGAACCTGAAAAACAACATGTCAAAATACACGGAAAACGGATAATCTTTCTTAAGGAAATATAAATATTTGTTAAAAAAAAAAATGATTAAAATAATCCGTTTTGTGGGCAGACTTCTTATCTCCAACAGCTTCAACTCTGACATGAAAAGATGAATGGATGTTAAAGCTGCTTTGATCACTCAGAAAATTAATCTGCATATTTAAATATTAAAATAATAAAACATTTCTTATATATAAGTATCTAACTGACTAAGTGAGGAGGTGGAGAGGAATCTAAACTAATAAAAGACTCAGAATATTTATATTTTTAATACGATCTTGGGCTGAAATAAATAATCATCCAAATAAATTACATAAAAAACTGGTTGGACATCATCAAAATGCTCATTTAAACTCCACTCAGTGCGACCGGAAGCCTATAACAAATTGAGAATTTAATAATAAATGAAAAGAAAAATAAAGATCAGTGATGCGTTGAGTTTTCTTTACATAATTTGTCCTGCAGCCTGGAGATTTTACTCAAAGTGTTTTATTTTACATACCATCTAAATTATTAACGTTTTTCACAACACTGGTGGCTTTTCCATGCAAATTGCATGATGTTTCTGTGAAGTTTCTTGAATAAAGTTTTCAGTAAATAAAATCAGAGAATAATTTGATTTAATGACTTAACTGGTCTTGTTATGTTGATAAAATAATTATTAAAAATGAAGAATTATCATGCTAATCTGCTAGTCTTCTACAAAAATTGGGGTTTAAACATTGTGATTCATTCATTCTGATAACAAAGGACATTTGTAAAGAAATTTAGGATTAAATTTGCATTTCAGAGTATTGTTTTAATTCAAATTGTTGAGAACAAGTTTTTGATTTGGGTTAAAAACTTGATTATATTTAAAAAAAAAAAAAGTGGGAACACATTAAAATAAATCAAAAGATTATTAGAGTGGGACTTTACAGGAAAAAATGTAAGAAAAGTTTGAGTTCCACTTAATTGCATGAAATAAATGAATAAATTAAATGAATAAATAAAAACCATCATTAGGGTCACCTGGTCTCTTATACAGTCTATGAAACGCAAGAATTCCTAATGAGATTCAGGACAGGAATTCATATGTCTGAAAAATAGTCAGCGCCGTTCAGGAATGTTCATTTGAATACGCAAAGCTGCTCTGAATCTCACATCTGGTTTTGTTTATGCAGATTTTAAATGTACCAGCAAAATGTTTTTGTAAATCCGTTCATATTTAGAGAAATCTAGATAAAATTTCTCACATTATCCCATCAGCAAGGACACCAGAAGTATTGAAAACTCAAAACAATCTGTAACAGAATATTTGACGTCCACTGAAATAGACGTTCTGCACTCAGGAGCAAAAGCTGCATATGTGACATAAATCTGTCATAATGTAGACTTACATTGTCGGTAACGTCAAGAGAAAAACACTTTTATGAGGTTTTTTTAAACACCTAAAATTACAGAATTAGTATTTCTTATCGTATAAAAAGAAAAGGTATTTTTCCCACTGATCTTAACTCACATAAATACAGCACCAAATAAACAAAGCGAGTATATTAGATAGTTTCAGCCTTTATTCAACAATAACTACGCTGAAGTTCAGAAGCAGCGTGAGAGACTCGCACCTTCTTACAGCTTCAAAAGAAGCTAAGAGGCCAATTTTATTTGATTCTGCAAATCAAATGCACTCGAGCTGAGAGTAAAACCTTTCTTGCTCTTTATTCAGCAGCAGAAGAGGGCTGACACTGAGCTCTGCTTCTCCACTTATCATAATCCTCCATTCAATCTCCCGGATACTTATTGATCCCACAGGGGACCCACTTCATCGTACTTCAGCCATAGAACGGAGCCCATTGAAGTATTTGCACAGAAACATGAGGGAAAAGGCTCAAGAAGCAAAGGATGGAATATGCTAATGTCTAAATAATGACTTTGGCTCATGTCAGTCAAATAAGAATGCTTTTTGTGATTGCTCAGAGAGCTGCTGATGTTGTGCCGGCTGCTCAGCTGACAGATGACTGTGCGGCGTGGGATGCATGTTTATTTGAATTCAGACAGGATCACTCGGATCCTTCGCCTCAGATGTGTGGGCACATGTGAACACCAGGTGAGATTCCAGCTGACTGAAAAAAAATATTTAAGCCTGAAAAGCCTCAGAACTAATCAGAATGAAAGATTCGTTGTTCGTGAAGAATAAAATACAGTTTGAAGGTGTTTGTTAATAGAAAATGTGTTCAGATAAAGTTTAAAAACTCAACTCTGATCACACATTTCTTAACATATACATGTTTATTGTGTAGATTTTCTTTCTCTCATGATAAATGATTAATATTTGAGTGTTTGTGTGGTCCTTTCCATGTTTCTGTCCGACTTATCTTGTGTGCTACACTGACCTCTGCTGGCGGCTGCGTGTTTTGCAGGCGTAGCTGCTCAATGATTTTGTCTTTTTCTGCTTGGCTGCAAAGAAGTTTCTTCAGCTGGACCTCCAGAGCTGCGACCAGAGTGTCCCTGTCCTTCCTCCAGTTCTCCATCGTCTTCTCCTTCTCCTCAAGCTGCGACTCCTGGACATGAGCAGGCAAAGCATTATGGGTAAGTTGCTTTTAGCTCCTGGGAGGTATCCGGTTTAACAGAAAACAAGTGACAGCACGAACTATAAAACTATTGGGAATAAAATAAATTAACTAATTAATTGCAAATCTGGAAAAAGTTAATCGATATAGATTTTTTTTGTTACAGTATTTGACATTTATTATGTGCAAATATTAACATTATGAAATTAAACACAACATTTACATTTAGAACACTTATTTTTAATAGTTTGGAACCTAAAACTCATTTTTTTTTTTATTTGAAAGACAACCAGTTTGCTTATTTGGTATAATTTTAATCAGAACAAATCACCTATGTAACACTACCTTTATTTTGTCATTTTTCCATGTTGTATTCACACACAAGACAGAAAATCATGTGAAAACAGAAAATTCTGTCTGGATAAATGGGATTCATTTTGCTGTGGAAACCCCAAAAATGTTTAACAAACTGTTTTTACAACATAGAATGAAAGTTTTGGGTGTAATTTTATAAAAACAACAAGAATAAACATTTTCAACAAACTAATTAACATGTTTTTGAAGTAAAATACAAAAAAAAAACCCAGGCTAAAGTCACACCAGGCAGCCCCAAAAAATAAGGATTTCTCACTGCTGTCTACAGTATTTGACATTTTTTCTGGAATTCTGTTTTTTTCCGCTTTTTCTTTTTTTTCTCATAAAGTTTCTTTATCGTTTTTGTGAAAAATAAAACTATTAATTTCTTAGAATTTTGATCCAGCTGGATTTCAGGTCAGCTCGGCTGGAATCTACACTGGTGGGGGGCGTGTCCGTCCATTCTGAACTGCTCGCCTTCTGCGGCGTTGGTGGGCGGGACTTTCACGAAGAACCGCAGAGTTTCTGCAATTTTTAGACGATATTGATGCATGTAAATGGGGAAAATTCACGTCGGTCCAGATTTCAAAATAAAATAACATCCGGTTCCCTCTTTGGATTTCTAACAGACAGCTCCCCCACCCCCCGAACATCAGATTGAGGTTCGTTCTCCGCCTTATTTATTAAAATAAAAGAATTGCTACTTTGGGAATTGCTAAATGCCATTTACAAATATATGACATTATATCTTTAATTTAATAAAATCTCAATCACAAAACGTTAAAGTTGTTTTAGATGGAGTTTAAATACGCTGATCTCACAGCTGCACAGCAGGACTCCTGAATATTAACGCAGTATGTCCTATAATTATGTTGACGAGTGAACGCATCCACATTCACAGCCCTAAAAAATACAGAAACTAACAAATATACGTCCGACTCTGTGCTTTAAAATTCCATATTTTTAAGCTCCGCCTCTTACCAGCTGGCCTTGCTGCCGACTGTAGCGCTCTCTGTCTTCTGCAAACTTCCTCATTTCCTGATTCCTCTTGTCCTCCGCTTCTTTGGCTTGACCAATCAGAGACAGTTTTTCCTCCAGCCACTTTTTGCGTTCAGTCTGGTGTTTATCCGTCAACATCTGCACACAAAATCAGTGCATTTAAGAAAAAAAAAATCTGACTTCATGTGGAAAATCTGAAACCAACACAATCGAAGATGTTACGTTTGAAACGTGATTAACTTTGTAAAGTCAGGACAAACCTTCAAGCTTTCTTGAACTTGAGCGGTTTCCTCCTTTGCCTGTTTGAGCTGGTCTGATGGATGGTTGGTTTCTCCCTGTGGGTTACCGTCACTTCTCTGCTGCAGCAGAACGCTCTTCAACCGCTCCACCTCTGAAGGACGGACAGTTCCAGCAGAAGTCATGTTAGTGTCGTAATCAAATTAGGAATTTATCTCCTTTCTTTACAAAAAGTAAATGAAAACCCAAAGAATACAGTTTATAACACTATATAACATTTTTTTTAAGTTTATAACCAACCTTTTTCAGGACCGGTTGAAACTAGACAACATTATTTTCAAAATAAAAGCTATTACGAGACATTTTGTAATAGTTTGCAACAGTCAAAGTCATTTCTGATTTGAAAAAAATCCATAAAGGAAACAATATATAATTTTTTCCCCCTAAAGATCATCATTTTAACATCAATCCAGGCTCAAATCTTCTTTGAGGCCAAAAAGATTGATTGTATTTTGTCATTAGAGAAATCATAATTCATTGTGTTTTTTTTTCTTTTTTACATTTTCTGTGCTAAAGTTTCTGAATCTAATTGCTATAGAAAATTCTTAAATGTGTCTTATACAAATTTCCACAAATCTGATTGAATCTTCATTCTCCATAAATTATTTGAACTTTGTAATGAAGATTTTTCTGTTAACGTCAAAACGAGGCTAACAACCAGACGCTAGCTTCAGGTACGTCCGACTTTTAAGGTGGTATGGATAAATAAAGCAAAATAAAATGACACCGTCATAAAACTGGTATTTTCTAAATAGAAAATAAATTCACTGTATCTCCAACTTTATCATCTGTGAGTGTGAAACAGAGGAGAGTCTGTCACCACGTATTAGCCAGAGCCGCTTCCCTTACATGAGAACAACAGTCTCAATAATTCTGTATGTGGAGGAAGACTCATGCATGGTTTTGTCTGTTTTCAGCAGCTTTACTGTTGTTTGAAGTTGAAGGATCTGATTAAGATTCCTCAATGGATCTTTTCACCCCGAAGAAACTTCCCAAACACGTTTTATTGTCTGTTTTTGTTAGCTTTAGGCTACTAGCTTAGCCATACAGCTAGACGCTTTAAGTCACATGACCAAGACAGATATTTTGAACAGAATCCGTCAGTTTTTCAAAATAAAACTTCCTTTAGGATCAGAAAATAAACTAAACAGAAATAATCTAAGTTAGTGGATGTTTTTCTTTCTCGGTACCAAGTGACCCGACCCACTCCAATGAAAGAATCATGTTTTTGGGGTTGGACGACACATATAAAATTATTTAAGATTAAAACATCTTAAATCGTGTCGGATTAGGAGCAGATGAAAATCCGTGGTTTGAAAAGGCTCAGGTTTGTGACGTAGCGGCTCCGATGGGCGGGGCCAAAGTCTCCCTGCTCTGCTGATTCCGATCCATCCACTCGCACACAAACAGATTGACATTTTCCTTAGTTTTCCTCATCTAAACTGGAATCTGTATGGCTGGATAGCTCCAATATTGCTCACCTTTTTTATTTTTTGGGGGCTACGTTAAAGTTAGCTTGTGGTAGTAGCTAGCGAGAGTGTAAAGAAAGGAATGCTGGGAAATAAGCACGGTTTACCACAACCTAGAGGTGGATTTCTAATTAACTCCTGCAGTTCTGCAGAAAATACATCTTAAAAAATTACAACTTTTTTTAATTTTGGTTAAAAACTACGGAATCATAATTAAAGAACCACTGGGAACGCTTTTACGATAGAATAATATATAGCTGGAGTGGGACTTGAAACTGTTAAACTCTTTAGAGTTAAAACTTCTCTTGGCAGGTGTCATTTTCTGACTTTTTCTTTCCTGCTGTTCTCCTCCAGGTGGTCTCTCACCGCTGCAGAGCTCCTGGATGTGGAGAAGCTTCTCCTCCAGGGCTTTTTCCATCTTCTCCTGCGTGTCGTCCTGCTCCACTAGAGCCGATCGCATTTCCTCCAACACGCGCTCCTTCGCCTCCAGGTCTGCAAGTAAACAAAACAAACAAACTGCTGTAAACAAGCTAAACTACAGGTTTATAAGAGTCATTATGACACCACAATAAAAGACTCCGTCACAAGTTTGTCCCTCAGAGAGGCTTTTTCTTTTTCCATTAACCACTTAATCAAGTTCAGCTGCAGAACAAGGTCAGTGCTACAACTGTTTAAAGCAATACGTTAAATTCTGTTCATTTAATGTATCAAACATTATTTTTAATGATTTAAAACAATATTTCAAGGCTCAAAACCTGGTAACCAACTGAGGTTTTAAAACCTGCTTTCTTTGATTATCCAATAAAACTTTATTTATAACACCCTGCAGCTGCAGGACCTCCGACTGCATCAGGACATGAACTGGACTCTGAATGTAGAGTTTAACAGTTTGACACAAAAACAAATGTTTTACCTTTACAGGCTTTACTGTAGAGCTGGTGTGTTTCATCACATTTTGTGTTGGATTGGTCCTGAAGACGTGGAAGAGGGAGAGAGGATGACACTCAACAGGAGCTGGGTTTGAACCGACACACACGACACTAAAGTACCAAACTTTACCAGTCTGAGCTGCTGGATGGTTCTGTCTCTGGTACTGAGGTCACTCTGAAGCTGCTTCTTGGTTTTCTCCATGTCAGACAGCTTCTGCCTCAACAGCTTCTCCTCCTCCCTCATTGCAGAAATCTAAACGTTTTTAAAAATTGGAAGCAAAAAAAAATGATTCTGTGGCGTCCAAAGATCTTTTAAAAGAATAGAACAAGTACGTCAGAGAGAAGCTGTATGGCAAGCCAAAAGGATCAAAAATCTGCAGGAAAAGCGGGCCTGGCAGCGCCTCACATGTACTACGGATAATAATCATTTGAAATGTTTGAATGTTCCCAGTCAGTTTTAATACTACAAGTAATACCAAAAAACAGTGAAAGTTTAATTTTAACTTTTTCATTAAAGATTTAATTTGGACATTGGGGGGTGGGGTAACATATTCATCATTCAGCAAATGTTACCAGAAACTACATGTTTTTACATTTTTGTTTAAGTTCAAAGATGTGCGAGTATATATTTATGCTCTGAAGTACTTTATATATGTTTTCTGAAATATATGTTTTAAAGCTTTTTAAAGGAAGTGATTCTTCTTGGTTTTTTTTTATCTTTTACTGATCCGAAAAATGATCCGAACCGTGAGTTTTGTGATCCGTTACATCGCTAGTTTACACTGAAGTGGTGAGCAAAGGAAACAGGAAGTACCTCAAAGTGATGGATCGCTGCACTAAACTAACATTCACTTTAGTATTCAAATATTCCATAAGTTAAAAAAAAAGAAATATACAAGGTTTGTGCTTTCATGCAGAATTAGACATAAATTACCACCATGTCACTGAGACTTTTTGCTTTTTGTGTTTACCATTTGAGTTGTTATGACCAGCAATTTTTAATGTCAACTGGTCCTAAAATCTCAACATTGTTTGAACAAAAGTTAAGTGAGTTTGTTGAGTTTTTATGACCAGTTGACATTAAAAATTGCTGAAGGATGGGCTCTTTTTCTCTTACACGATTTGCTGAAGTTAGACAAGAATAAAAATCCAGCTTTTATATTTGGTAAGTCTGATGGTGCTTCACCTCCTTCTGGACCTGCTGCATCTGCTTCTTGTAGTCGGTCAGTTTTTCCTGGAGGTCTGAAGAGTCGTCTTCTCTCCTCTGAAGATCAAGACTGAGACTCTTCATCTTCTCTGCGTCCTGTTTGGCGGTTTCCTTCAGTCTGCGAGTCAGACAAAGAAATCAAATAATTAAAAGCAAAAACTACAAAGGATCGTTACAGTACTTTTAACTGGAGTCATAAGGAGAATGACCGAAACCCAAAGAGCACCTCCTTCCATTCCCTAAACCAGAGGTCTGCTACCTGCAGCTCCAGAACCACATGTGGGTCTTTCATCTCTCCAAGGTGGTTATAATACGTCAGAGAGACTGCTGATCCAGCCATGTGGGCCGTCAGAGTCAGCAGCTCCTGATAATGGCTGTCTAACCAAAACTACCTAAAGAAAACAAATAAACAAAGCCTGCAAACTAAGACTGCCAACCCCAAACTAAAATAACAAAAACCCAGCAGTGTAAGACTGCTGAGGACAAAGAGGGAAAAAGAACAAAAAATAAATGAACTAAAGAAAAACAAAATGGCACTTTTTTAAAGTAAAGATTACTTAATTAGCATTTATTTAATTTTGTCTAGCTAAATTTATATATTAATGGCTGAGGTGTACATAGATCACGTGTCAAAGTCAAGGCCCGGGGGCCGGATCTGGCCCTCCAGGTAATTCTATCCGGCCCTCCAGATCATTTTATTATATTGTTATTAATGGCCCGATGTTATCTTGGACTTATTTCTAATTTGTATAATTTTGACAAAATATATTTCTATGTGAAGTAAAATATTAAAAGTTATTTAAGGTTTAAGTTGATTTATTCTGGAATAATATTCCTGCCTTTTCATTATTCATAATTATGTTAAAAAGTTACGGTTTTATAGTTTTAAAATTGGCATTCTGCTAGTTCTTTGGATTATTATGGCATTTAATAAGATTTTTTTAGGCTTTTTTGGAGTTTAGCTAATATTTCAGCTATAGGCTAGTTGGTTTGGCTAATTTGGGCTTTTTTTCCAATTTATTTTGGCTATTTTGAAGTCTATCTAATATTTTAGCTATATGCTAGTTGTTTTGGCTTATCTAAGACTTTTTGTTTGTTTTTTAAGCTAATTTGGCATTCAGCTAATATTTTGGCAGCCTATTAACTTTGGCATCTTCAGCAGCCAAATTCAGCTTTTACCATTCATATTAGCATTATTGCAGGTAATCCTATATATCTAGTTCATAATTATGTTAAAAAGTTACAGTTTTAAAGTTTTTAAAATGTACTTTTACTGTTCAATAAATGTTTATCCTGTTCAGTCGTGACCTCAGGTGTGTTTTGGATTTTGGCCCCTTGTGTGATTGAGTTAGACACCCCTCTCAGAGATGATAAACTTTGTAGGTTTTTACATCCTGTTGACCAGAAGACATCTTGTTTGATCAAATCTACCTCCAGAATGAACAGATTTTAAATGTAAAGCAAAACTTTGGTAAAAAGTTTGATTTTTTATGAGTGAAAAGCACAGATTATCTTAAGCTGAACAACATTAGTTACTAGTTGTCCAGAGCTGCACTGAGATGATCCTGTTTGGCACAGAGCGTCTTTTATTTTGAAAATAAGTTATTTGAGCTTCTGTTAAACGTAATTAAAAAAACATTTGGGAGATGATAGGTTCTTTTAATATTTTTGCATTTGTAGTGCCAACAAATAGACAGAATTCATACTTATTACTATAAAAAATGAAGGTCATGAATGAAAAATCCAAATTTCCTAAATTCTAAAGTAAGACTGTGCGGCTCCTTCTAGGTTTTAATCAGTAGAAAACAAACCCAAATGGCTCTTCTACTGTTAAAGGTTGTCGACCTCCGCCCTAACCTGGGACAGGTGTGTCTACCTGGGCTCTAAGAGATGCTTCCAGAGTCTGGATATTTACCTGCTGATCTCCTCGGCTTTCTTCTCCAGCTCCGCATCCTTCTGAGCGATGGCCTCGTGTGCGACAGCCAGCAGCTCCTTGCGCCGCTCCGCCTCCTTGCGCCTGGCCTCCCGGACCGCCTGACACTCGTCCTCCTCCCGCTTTTCCTGCGCCGCCTGCAGACTCTTCTGCAAGGTCGCGACCTGCGCCTCGGCTTCCAGGACTTTCTTCTGAAGCTCGGCCTCTCTGTCCTCGGATGCTTTCTTCAGCTCCTTCATCTCCTCGAGAGAGGACTCTTTAGCCTCCACGTTGGAAAGCGTAGCTTTCAGGGCTGTGACCTCGCTCTGGAGGTCAGAGTTGAGTCTCCTCAGATCCTCTTCAGTCTTCACGTTAGAGTTCAGCTTGGATTTGAGTTCAGCCTCCAGCAGCTCCAGAGCTTCTTCCTTCTGGCTGAGCTTCTCTTTCAGATCCTTCAACTCTTTGCTGGCGGTCTCGTTTTCTTGGCTGAGTTTCTGTGTCCAGTCCTCGTGCTGCACGTCTCGTTGTTGGAGTTGCTCGTTCAGTTGTCTGATTTGCTCCTGAAGTTCAGCTCTGAGCTGATCCACTTCCTCTTTAGATTCCCGTTCAAACTGAGCTCGGAGCTCACCTGTCAGTTTGTGCAGCATTCCCTCTCGCTCCTCTTTGGAGGACGCCTCAGTCTGACTCAGCTTCTCTGAAATCTGCTCAGAAAGCAGCTGGTTCTGGGCTAGCTGCTGGCTAACCTGTGTTAGCTCGCGCTCCAGCTCCTGCACACGGCTTTGGGCCTTCTCCGTCTGGTCTTCCTGCTCAGCCAGTTTGGTCTTCAGCTCCAACAGTTCCTCCTTTACTTTATCTCTGTCACCTTCAGATGAAATGTGACTCTCCAGGAGTTCCTCATTTAGCGTCTGGAGCTTTTGGGTCAAGGTTTTGAGCTGGCAGGTTTTCTCCTGGACCTCATTGGACTCAGTCTCCAGTTGGGTTTGAACAGATCCCAGCTGGGCGAGGGCTTGCTCTGCTACCTCAGACTTGTTGTCCACCTATAAGTTAATCAATAGTCTCTTTTAGGAAGATGTTTTTCCGTTTTTGTTTTTTAAATTAAAAAATAAATGAAATTTTAAAATAAAAAATTCAATTTAAAATAAATACATAAATAAATACATTTTAACAACTAAAAAATATATTTAAAAAAACTAAAAAATCATAAAAAAGCATAAAAAATGTAATTAAAATAAAAGAAAAATGTAAAAAAATAAAATTAAATACATACATTTTAAAAACTAAAAATATAAAAAAACTAAAAAAAATCATAAAAAGCATAAAGAAGGTAATTAAATTAAAATAAATAAAACAAAAATATAAAAAAAAAATTAAATACATACATTGTAAAAACTACAAATATTAAAAAAAATAATAAAAAAGCATTAAAAATGTAATTAAAATAAAATAAAAATATAATAAAATTAAATACATACATTTTATAAACTAAAAATAATTTTTAGAAAAAACAAAAACATGGTTTAAAAAATCGTGAAAATTAATGAAAATAAAAAATATTTAAAAATAAGTAAATAAATTTAAAAAGAGATTATGTTTTTAAGAAAATCTGAACTTCAATGTGTGACCCACCTGTTGCTCTGCAGCCTCCAGCTTCTCGGCGAGCTGGCCAAGTTCTCGCTTCAAAGCGTCGATCTCCTCCTGCATCCGTCCTCCTGCTTCAGCCAGCTCGCCGTTTCTCTTCCTCTCAGACTCCAGAGCTGACTGGACCTCCTGCGTCCGCCTCCTCTCCTCGCAGAGAGCGGCGTGAGCCTCCTCTCTGCTTTGCTTCTCTTTCGAAAGCTCTGAAACAAACTCCTCGTTTGTTCTCTTCTCGGCTTCTAGAGCGGCTGCTGCTTTTTCTCTGCCGCTCTTCTCTCGTTCGAGCATCTCCTGCGTCTCCTTCGTGAGTCTCCTGAGCTCCTTGAGGGAGGCGACGGCCTCCTCCCTCGCTTTCCTCTCCTCCTCTAAGAAAGCCAAGGCCTCTTCTTTTCCTAAAGTCTGGTACTCCAAAGCAGCCAAGGCCTCTTCTTTTTCTGTTTTGACCTTCTCCAGGGCAGCCAAGGCCTCCTGTGAGAGTGAGGTGTGGATTAATGGCTCATCTAAAGTAGACCTGCCACGATTAGTCGACTAATGGACGACTAATCAACCATTAAAATAGTCGACGACTGATTTTATAGTTGATTAGTCGTTACTTTATATTATATAGAGTCAGAGTTTTTTGACTATGTTGGAGTTTAGCTAATTTTTCAGCTAAATGCTAGCTGTTTTGATTAATTTAGGTTTCTTTTATGTTTTTTAGGCTTTTTGTCAGTTTTTTTGGGGGTATTTTGAAGATTACCGGTAGTTATTTTTTAAGCCTCATCTTAGTTTTTAACTATTGTTCATATTTTGAAGCCCAATGAGGCAAATTTGCGATTTTGGGCTATATAAACAAAATTGAATTGAATGCTAGCAGTTTTGGCTGATTTAGGCTTATTTTTTTTTTTGTCCATTTTGGAGTTTTACTACTTTTTTCAGCTACATGGTAGCTATTTTGGCTAATTTAGGATTTTTTAGTCATTTTGGCTAATTTGGACCTTAGCTAATATTTCAGCTACATGCTAGCTGTTCTGATTAATTTAGGTTTTTTTTATTTTTTAGTCTGTTTTGGAGTTAGGCTAGTATTTACATGCTAGCTGTTTTGGCTAACATACTTTTTTTTCAGTTTTTTAGGCTAATTTGCCGTTTATCTAATATTTTAGCTAGCTATCAACTTCAGTGTTTTTACCAATCAATTTCAGCATCTTCAGCAGTCAAATTCAGCCTACAACATTCACAAAAGCATCATCACAGGTAATGCCATATATCTAGTTTTTAGCTAGTTTGAAGATAATGATGGTTAAGATGTGTGCTTTACATCCAGTTTTCTCATGACCCGATTAGTCGGCTAATTTGAAAAATAATCTGTGATTAGTCGATTATTAAAATAATCATTAGTGGCAGCACTAATTTAAAGCAGGAGAAATGGTTCACTCAATTCTGGTCTGATGGAATGAAACAGAGCTCTAACCTCCAGCTGATGTTTCCTCTGGGGGCTTCTCTCTTCAGAGCGGGTGGTGGAGGCCTGATCCAGCAGTTTCTGCAGCTCTTCAAGTTGTTCTGTCAGTCGAGCAGCTTCTGCTGATTTCTCCTGAAGCTGCAGAACAAGTCGTCTCTTCTCCTCAACCGCTGATTTAAACAGAAAAAGACAAAAGGATTCAGGAATTAAATGATTTTTTCCTTCAATATTCCTTATATTGGTGTAATTGTCGTGCTTAACAAATTAAGTTTAAAGTGTTCTTAAACAGTTGAATCTTGTTTTTATATATATATATATATATATATATAAATAAAGAAAAGGCTAAATTTTCTTAATACTTTTACTTAATAATCTATCGTGCTTTTTCTATTTTTATTGCGAAACAGTTTTGCAAAAATTTGTTTTATTAAGAAACTTGAAACTGTTGTGCACTTAAAAATTTGTAACTATTCAGTTACATGTTACTTGAAAAAATAAAGTCAGAGAAAAGTAAATAATTACATTTTGGGGATTTTTTTTCAGAGAATGACCAGAAAAAAATACTTTAGTAAATCAAGATAAATATCGATATTGTGATATCAAATAATTATTGTCATGATATATAATTTTTTTTTTTACACATCGCCGGCTCTACTGCATATAAGTCCTCTCTTGCTAAAAATAAATGTCAGTGATTTATTTAGTAAAATAAATAGTAAGATTTAAAAAAAAATAGTCGTTAAAATAGCAATCTCAGTAAAAAATACATAAAAACACAAACCATAAGTACAATAAAAAATAAATCAAAGGTAACTTTTTGATAAAAATCAAATACAAGCATGTTGACATGTAAACACTATTCTAAAAAGATGAGTTCTAATTTTTTTCTAGACTTTATTTTAATCAACAAAATAAAATAAAAAATCTACCCAGAATGCACTTTGTTTTTACTCCCTGATCTGTTAACTAAACAAAAGTGGGGAAAAAATAAAAAAAAATAAAAACCCCTTTTCTGCATTTTACCTGGTTTAAAACAAAATGTATTGTATAAAAAATAATGTTTTCTTTATTTATTTTATCTAATTTAACTATAAAAAAATCTGTAATATTCTTCTTGGTTATTAAGAACAATACTCTTTATTTTTTTGTTTAGTTTAAGAGAGATTTTTATTTATTTTATTTCTTATTTAAATTATATTATTTTGAATGTAATAAATGTAAATCTAGATTCAAAAATATAAAAGATTAGATGTCTCTTAAAGCTGCAGTAGTGAAATGGTAAGAAAAAATGTTTTACTGAAATAAAACAACTCTTTCCTGCATTGTGAGAAACTAATCCGTCTTTGGTTCATTTTAACTAAATACATTTCAGAGTACAGCAGCATATATCGGTCTGTGAGAATTTTTTCATTTAAAATCAGTTTCTGTGAAGCTCAAACACAAAACAGGTGATTCCTGGAAGTGTGGTGGATCCACAGAACACAACCACCAGCCGTCAGCGGGTTGACTTTACCAGGATTTGTGATTTACGACTCAGACAAACATTTAACAAGCCCATTAACTCGAGCTTCCAGATATCACACGTCTGCCGTATCACTGATACGTTACCATCAGGGTCGTCATCCTGCTGCTTCTGGGTTTTCTGCGGGTCGTCCGTCTCCAGCTTCGTTCCAGCGTCCGTTCTGAACGTCTGAGGACCAGCTTGGCCTGAGCTTTGACGGAAACGAGGTTCCTCTGCAGAATCTGCCAGCTCAGCAGACGTGTCCTGCCGAGAGGAAAGACAAGACAAATTTACAAACTGAGTAAACTCAAGTCCTGTGAAAGATGCCAGAACTACAGATTGGAGCTACCATGTCTTGTGCATCTTGACTGGAGCCAGACGTGTAGATCTTGTTGATGAGGTTCTTGCAAATCTGCATCCTTTTTTCAGCTCGCTCCTCCAGGATCTCCCTTTCCCGTGCGAGACGTTCACTACACACACAAAATATCAGGAATGAAACGTCATTTAGTCAAATTCTATATTTTTTATGTTATCTACGGTGGCCCTGAAGGGTCACCAAACAAAACTATGCGTTGTGTTGTAACCCTAAAGCTTTGGGACCCCAAAGTGTTGTGTTGTGACCTTAAGGTGTTGTAACCCCAGAGTGTTGTGTCCTTAAAGTGTTGTAAACCAAGAGTATTGTGTTGTGACCCTAGAGCAGGGGTGAGCAACCTTTTACAGTAAAAGAGCCATTTGGGCTTGTTTTGTTCCGATCAAAACCTAGAAGAAGCCGCATCGTCTTACTTTAGCCGTTAATAAATTTGGATTTGCATTCATGACCGTCTTTTTCTTTTTCTTTTTTTATATAATGATTGTGAATTATGTCTATTTTTTGGAGCAGACAAAAGCAAAAATATGAATAGAAACTAGCATTTCTCAAAATGTGATTATTATTATCTTTTTTTTTTTAAACGTTTTTACCTTTAGTAAAAGCCAAATTAGCGAAAAAGCTAGCTCGTTGCTTAATTACTAGCTGAACTCCTCGCCTAAAATTCATCATTAAACTAAATTAGTAAAAAAGTTAGCCTGTTTCTAAAATAGAAGCTAAATTCTAAATTTGCCTAAAACCCCAGTAAACAACAAATTTGCCAAAAACGTTAGCATGTTGCTAAAATAAAAGCTAATCTCTAAATTAGACTAAAAACTCCAGTAGATAACAATTAGCCAGAAATGTTAGCATACTGCTAAATTATTTGCTAAACTCCAAATTAGCATAAAAAGTTTGATTAGAGGCCAAATTAGCCACAAAAAAAATAGCTCGTTGCTTAATTACTAGCTGAACTCCTAAATAGCCCAAAATTCCTCAGTAAACTAAATTTGTCAGAAAGGTTAGCCTGTTTCTAAAATAGAAGCACAGTTCTAAACTAGCCTAAAACCCCCAGTACATAACAAATTAGCCAAAAACTTTAGCATGTTGCTAAAATAATAGCTAATCTCCACATTTTTGAACATGACTGTTTTATTTTTCTTCAGCCAGAGAGCCACCATGGAGAGATAAAAGAGCCACATGTGGCTCTGGAGCCGCAGGTTGCAGACCTCTGGTCCAGAGTGTTGTGTTGTGACCCTTCAGGGCCACCGTAGTGTTCTTCAAGATACATTTTTTATGTTTTCTGATCAGATAACTTCCATTTCTGTCCCTGTGGGGATTCATCCAAAAATTTGAGAAAACAGCTATTACTAGCTATTACAACTACTATTGTGCACAGTACACAGCGGGCAGTGAAAGGAGGAGCTTTGAACCCAATCAGAACCGTCGACCACACGCTAGCCGCACAGGACCACAAAAAGCACGGAGAATGTCTCACGTGAAGTCGGTCTGCATCTCTTGGAAGAGCTGTGAGAACTCCTGACTGGTTTCCTCCCGGATCCGACCCTCCAGCAGCATGCTCTCAGCACGCTCCTTCTTCAGCTGAACCTGCAGCTGCTTCAACTCACCAATCAGCCTCTGAGGAACAAGAGCAGTAGAGAAAACCGTTTGGTATCATCAGGAAGAAAATAAAAGCCTTTAAGTTAATGTTTACTCTGAAACCTGCAGAGGATCTTCATTTTAAAGGCTCAGTATAATATTTGTGAAACCTACAAAACGTGTATTTAAAATAAAACTCAACTGTTTTTTTTTTTTATATTAGTTTATGTCAGTCACCAGCAGTTTACATGTGAGATTATTCACTATTTTCTTCACACAATGTGTAACTATGGAGAACTGATCTGTGGCTTTAAGACTCTCATAATAGAAGATATAGTTAAAAAGATCCTATTTGAGATTTAGAACTGTGTTTTTAAACCACTTTTGAGACGGCAAACACTTTTTTCCCCTAGACAAAAATCCTGTGACAAACAACCTGAAATGTAGAAAAAAAAAAAGAAAAAAAAGAGAAAAACTGTATTCTGTATTGATAAAAAAAAAAAGTCTTTCACATGTATTTTACAGTAATAACTGAGGCAAAAAAAAGCCTGAATTAGCAGCTGTTGTTCTTATATCTTGTGATAAATGTCAATAATAATTTTCCAACAAATTAGTTTGAAGTTTAGTCGTTTTTCCCTTCAGTTTATTACAATCAAATATCATGCTTCACAAAATTTCACAAAAAAGAAAAAATATATATTTTTCCAAATATTGATTTATTTATTGAAATGTTTGTTTATGCCAAAGCAACTGCAATTTTTGAAAATATATAATGACAACATGCTTGATAAATTTACACAAAAAAGACCAACATTATATTCCTGTTCTTCCAAGTTTCTTTTGTCTAAATAAAAAAAGTCACTCAAAAAAAAAGATTTATTCATTATTTTCAGTTACTTTAAATGTGCCTGTTTGCCACTTATTCTTACTCCAGCTTCTTATTACTTTAATTTAAACTTCATTTGTAATTTTACAAGAGTGCTTAAAGTCTGAATTGACTGTTTGTTCCATATGGCACTAAAGTATAACAAATTCACATATTTAAATTTTACAATTTTTGCATTTTTTTAAACAGTCTGACAACAGATCCCACGGGAAGTAACACCATTAAACACGATATTCGTCTATTTTTGATCAAACTTTGTCGGCACCGCAAAGTGAGGACCTTAACCACGTCTGATTGGTCAGACTGATGACGTATTGCGCAAACCTCCTAGAATAATTGGTGGTGAAAACTTAAGGGGCGGGACTTTTCAAAAACTGCCAAATGGTGGTACAGTCTCTTATCAAAATGTCTTTGATAGAATCAAATAAACACAAAGAAAAAAGTATTTTATGATCTTTCATATCCCAACCACTCAATGTTTTATCAGGGCATTTTTGGATGATGATAAATGGTGAAAATCAACAATCTCCCACGGCACACGGATTAAAAACATTGATTTAGAGAATGTAATGGGCGGGCCACAAGCTTCCTGCTCCGCCCCATTCTGATGCATCCACTTGTAGACAAATAGATCCACGCACGTCTTTGTTTTCCTGGTATATGGTTTAAAACTGAACGCCATTTTGGTTACGTCATAACACTGGGTTGGGGTCGTGAGGGGCTGTAAGCTAGTGGAGGTGAGTAAAGGGATGATGGGAAGTCTGGGCAGGCTTACCCTACGCCAATACTCTCGCCCACAACTTGGAGGCAAATTTCTGATGAACTCCAACCGCTCTGCAGAAACTATGTCCTAGAAATTTACTTTAATGTTTTATTTTGGCTAAAAACAGCATAATAAAAATGAAAAGATCAAGAAATGATCAGTGTGGGACTTCAATTTTGCCAAAGGAAGAGGGGAAAAAATAAATAAAATAAAAACTCACAATTGACTCTTTTACTGGAAGATCAAAGAACCTGACAGATTTTCCTTTGTGTGCATTAAATCTGCGTCAAGTTAAAAAAGTGACTGACCTGCAGCTTTCCTTTACTGATAACCGTTTTCTCATCATCTTCATTGACAGAGTGATCTGCAGTGTCGTCCATGCAGCTCACATCTTCGTCATAGTCTTCATCCTCCTGAACAGAAGCGATAGATTAGATATGGAATAAGATGGATTTAAATCAATGTTTCCTTCACCCTACCTGCACATCATCGAGGCTGCTCTCCCATCCGATCAGGGAGCTTCTGTCGCTGCTGTAAAGAGCTTTTCTCTCTGCAGTCGGGTTTAAGGCCACTTCACTGGAGGACGCCAGCGGCATGACGGAGAGCGGCCTTGAGAACAAAACTACAACCTACCAGCAAAGAAAAGGGTTTTTACTATGAAGCTGCAGTTTCTACTGGGTGACTTTTATTTATAGCATAAAATAAGATGATACTTGAGTGATGAATTTAAAAGGAAACTATATTATGAACCTTCTGGGCCACGGCGGAGAACTTGAGGACGCCGAGCGTCTCGTCGTACATGGAGGCGCACTGGTTGATGTTGACGATCATGCAGGTTTTACCCCGACCGCAGAAAAAGCCCTGAAGGTAATGGGTCAACTTGCTCTCCCTGAAGGGGACGTGCTGCAACAGTCTGAGGGAATGAGGAGACACACTACAGCTGGAAGACTGACTCTTCCCCTCCTATAGGGAAGGGAAGGCTGCCACAAACTATTATTTTAATAGTCGACTAATCACTGATTATTTTTCTGATTAGTCGACTAATCGGGTCATGAGAAAACTGGATGTAAAGCACAAATCTTAACCATCATTAGCTTTAAACGAACTAAAAAATAGATATATAGCATTAGCTGCAATAATGCTAGTGTGAATGCTGTAAGTTGAATCTGGCAACAGAAGATGCTAGTGATGATAGCTAAAGAGGCTGAAATTGTTATCTGAAAATGCTGAAGCCGATAGCTGAAATCATTGAAGCTAATAGCTGAAAATGCTGAAGCTGACAGCTGAAATCATTGAAGCTGATAGCTGAATTTGTTGAAGCTATTGGCTGAAAACACTGAAGTCGATAGCTGAAATCATTGAAGCTAATAGCTGAAAACGCTAAAGCTGATAGCTGAAATCGCTGAAGCTGATATCTTAAAATGCAGAAGCCGATAGCTGAAAATGCTGAAGCTCATAGCTGAAATAGCTGACGCAAAAAGCCAAAATCGTTTAAGCAGATAGCTGAAATCGCTGAAGCTGATAGCTGAAATCCTTAAAGCTATTAGCTGAAAACACTGAAGGTGATAGCTGAAATCATTGAAACTAATAGCTGAAAACGCTGAAGCTGACAGCTAAAATCATTAAAGCTAATAACTGAAATCACTGAAGTTGACAGAAGAAATCACTGAAGCCGATTGCTGACATCATTGAAGCTAATAGCTGAAATCGTTGAAGCTGATAGCCAGCTAAAATATTAGTTAAATGCCAAATTAGCCTAAAAACTGAAAAAACACTAAGTTAGCCAAAATAGCTAGCATGTAGCTGAAATATTAGCTAAACTCCAAAATAGCCTACAAAATCTTAATAAATACCAATATAGTCAAAAACTACAATAATGCCATTATAACTTTCAACTTTACTACACTCAAACTCCATTTAATATTAAGTAAGACTAATGGACTATTAAATTAGTCTTCAACTATTTTGATAGTTAATTAGTCGTCAATTAGTCGACTAATCGTGGCAGCACTACTTAGAACGACTTTTTAGAAAAGGTTTTCCCTCCGACTGGAAAGTCTTTTAAACTAATAGAAACAATAATACAAGATCAATAAAAAAGATCGAGACTTAAACTCACTTTGTCTGCTGTTTGTGGCGCAGGGCGTTGATGCATTTCCCCAAGATGAGAAGTGACGTGTTGATGTTTCCCGCTTCCTTCAGCCGCTCTCCTTTGTTCTGCGTCTTAGCGCAGCGCTCAGAGCCCGCCAGGTCGCACAGACACAGTCTGAGAGATGATTTACATGACATTTAATGCATTTAACATACTATATTGTAGATTTTGTGCTGTAATAGTTACACAGCTATAATAAAACACAGATAATAAAAAGATCAATCTTTACTGACTCGCTGACTGTGCTGACTCGTGGAGCGTCGACGTCTTCAATCCTCAAGATTCGAATGGAGAAGATACTGTGGCTAGATGAAAGAAAATGAGAAGTAAATATTAATAAAATAACAAAATAGTGTAGTGAATATAATCAGCAATTGTCAATAATTCTCCTAAAGTCCCATACAAATGTTTTACCTGATATTGTATTATAGGGATTTTAGCGATAAAACATTTTTAAAAAACTTTTACATGGAAGGAGCCTGTTGTGGATCAACCACTCACCTTCAATTAGGTGTTAGTATTTTTTTATTCTTAAAAGATTTTTAAAAATATCTATAATGGGTGCACACATTTTTATTTTAAGTAAAAAACCGTTTATTTACTTTGTTTTATTCTGAGTTTCACTGCAGTTAACCACCAATGATGATCAAGAAGACAGAGATCCAAGTCTTCTTATATGGACATTGTTTTGTTTGGTTTAAATGAATGAATAAACTTTATTTATATAGTACTCTACAACTCATTTCAGTGTACCACAGTGCCTCACAATAAAAGAAGTTAAAAAATAGACAAAATAAGAACAAAACTTTAAAAACTGTATAAAATTACAAAAGCAGTCTGCAGTAAAATACATAAAAGATCAAAAACAATACAATTAAACAAATTAAATAAAATTCCACAGAGTACTGAGCATTAAAAGCCATTCCAAAAATATTTTTTCTGATTTTTGTTAGTTTTTGTTTTTTTTAGACATCTAGTTATAGATAAATTGTTTAGTGGCTTCCTCTGGTCCCCATTGTTTGTGGTATAACTATAAAGCTTCCCTTGTGTTTTGTGTTTTGTTTTTTTTTGATCAGTTCAGCCTCCTTTACTTCATATTTAGTTGTTTATTTATTTATTTATTTTCCAAAATTATTATTTTTGTGGATAAATAATCCCTAAAAATTATTAAAAACAAACAAAACAAAAAGATAAGTAATGCTGTCATGTGATTATTTTGGCGCGATTAATTAATCAGGACCTGTGATTAATTAATCTATTTTAATCGCAATTCTAACCTAATAATTTCTGTAAAAAGTCTTACTTTGAGGTATTTGCATTTCAATTCATGACATTTTGGTGCAATAAAAGTTCAAATTGCAACAAAAAAAATGGTTTTATGAAGTTTTCCTAATATAACCAACAATATAATCAACAAGAGTTTGGGAGATTTTTTTTTTTAAACTTGAACAATTAAAAAAACAAAACAGAACACAACAGAGTGCTCAAATTTAACACATAAAAACAGTAGGAAACCGTTTCCTTAGCAATCAAAACATATTTACTTCAAACTTCTTATTAATGCTATAAATCATGTGGACATATTTGCAATTTGGTTTTTAATTGCACTGTTTAATGAAGTTGATATTTATTGATCATTTTCTATAAGTGCTGCAAAGGACAATTTAATTAACACATTGTGTTTCAAATTTGTTCTAAAAATAAAAAGGTTCGTCTTCTCCATCCTTATTTTCACACAAAAAAGTATCGATAAGAACATTGATTATAAACTGGCAGTACTGATAAAAATAACAGTATCAATAAAATCTTAATGATACCCAAACCTATTTGTCTGTAATTAATTAATCGCATTTAACGCGATCAATTGACTTCTGTCCTGCTGACTGACTGCAGTCCTTCACAGATCCAATCTCCATACTTAATTAAATTAACTTTATTAAATATAACAGTTGACTAATTAGTGAATAAAAATTAAGTCAAGAAAAACAGCATTATTTGATCTCATAGCATGTATGCTAGAGCCAAATGGAGCCGTTTTGGATTATTAGGATATATTTTTTTGCTAAAATGAACATGAGTGAAGGTGTTAAAACAACGTTTTTGTTTTCCAGCAGTAATGTTTAAGATAATATAAGTTAATCCGTCGGTTTGCTGGAGTCCTCACCTCCTGCTGGAGAGATTATTCAGTCGAGTGGAGCAGAAACTCTGATTCTTCTTTCCCAGCTTCACTACTTTGTAGGCCTCTTCTGCAGAGTCCACCTGAACCCAACGGAGATCTGAGGAGGAACGGCAAAAACACCTTCTCATTGTGCTGCAGATCGCATGACAGCAACGTTTGTGAAAGTCCAATATGAGGTAAAGAGGGAACATGTATTTAAACAGACTCTACGACACTGAAAGAAACCTTTGATGAAGGCGTTCCCCTTGATGTCTTGTGACAGGCGCAGCGCCGTCCTCCTCAGCGCCGCGCCGGGCGCCACCTCCAGGAGGTCGTGGATGTTCTCGTTGTAGATTTCACAGAAAGAAACCCAAACGGAGAACTTGGTGTTCGCTTCAACCTTCAGGCTGACGCCGTCTTCGGCTGCTGGAGAGGTTTTCTCTGAGAAGGAGTCTGAAAAAACGTTCACTTTTAACGGGAGAAGCGTTGCTGCGTGAAATACTACAATGAAATTTGGTATTTTAAATAGATTTTAGGAGAAATGATGAAAAGAGTGATGACAGATTTGCAGAGAAAAAGGAAGCACTTCATTGGTGAAAAAGAAAGTCTTGCCTGAAAGGAAAGTTTCGCCGCTCAAACTGGACAAGCTGCTTTTGCTCTTTTCATTCTAAAAAGGAAACCAAAAAATACAAAGTTAACTCAACTTGACAAATGGATTACGTAAAGAATATTAAAGTAGGTTTAAGATCTAAACATGTTAGGAATGGTATTTTAAAAGTTGAATTTTCCTTTATTTGTTGTTACTAGACAAAAACCACTTATTTGCAGTTCAATTTCTGGCTATTTAACATAAAAATGATAAACTTTGCGTCTTTTTTTTTATGTGCCTGTCACCGCAGACTCATCAGACAAGGCATGACTCCTCCTTTTCATTAAATTTAAACATTTAGTTGCATGTTTTTGTCATTTAAAGTACCGACTGAGGTTGCATTGACCAGATTACCTCAGCAGTTTGTCTGAAGAGGTTCCTCTTGAACGAGGCCTCCTCCGCCTGCTGCTCCTCGCTCAGTCTTGTGAACTCTCTGCAGCGATGCGGCTTGATGCTCGTTCCAGAGAAGACCCGCCCCTCCACACTGTTGAAGATGACGTCCAGAGATCGAGGCAGGATGCCGGCATCCGCATCTGGACCTTCAGTGGCAGGAAGAAAAAAAAAGAGTAAATATATAATTTAGCGCCAATTTGAAATTCTCTCTTACGAGAGACTGTCTGAGTAACTTGATGTAAGTTAATTCTGTGATGGTGCTTCTATTGCATGTAAAATTTAACATTTTTACTTTTTCGTAAGTTTGCTCATCATAGTAATATACATTTTCCACAATCCTAGTAAATAGAGTTGAAATTAGCAGGTGTTTTAATTTTAAAACTTGTTCACAATCTATATTGACATTTGGCAAAACAGAAAGAAAGTCTGTATATAATCTGACCTTATTTGGTTATTATTTACCTAACTGAACTTATAGTTTCATGAATTTCAGAAGCTCTAATACCAAAAACATGAACAAAAAAAAGCCTTTTTCCGTCAACTTACCGGCAACAGTTTGAAAACAGAGGAGAATTATTACATTGTTTTAATCTCACTGCAACAAACTGTTTTTTTCCTATAGAGTGATTTAATAATGAACCCTTCAACCTTAAAAAAAATCTAATCTCAATGGGATTTCCTGGTAAAATAAAGGCTGTATTTTAATAAATTAATTAATTTAATCCATAATGACATCAGTGTAACAGAAAATTATCTGAAAAGTTTTTTGTGGTCAATTTGGTTTGTGAGATTTTCCACATTTTTTTTTTTTTTTTTTAGGAAAAATCATTCTGAGTCTTTATGGGTCAAATCGCCCGTTATGAAGTCTGCCATGGAATGTAATGTACTTTGTGCGAAACAATAAAGTTTGATTTAAAAAAAGCAGCAGTTTGGGCGGGTCACAGGAACAGCACTGCATGAATTGACCATTTCCTTATGATCCCACAGTGGAAAAAAATTCATTTGGAGAAAAAAATTGTCACTCAAATCAGATTTTTTTGAATCTGAAAATACAGACGACAGAGTTATTATTGTCGCACTCCTGCGTTTTTATGTCAGGTGGCTGAACCCTGATCTAGAACAACAAACTTTCTTGCTCTTTGAATATAATTAGTGGATTAGTCCAGCTTCTCTAAAACTAATCTTTTGAAGAAATGTGGAAGAATAAATGATTAAACTAAATATAATGCAAAAAAAGTGTAAGATGTCCCTTTTATAAATTTGTCTTTTTCCTTAATGTGTACTACATAGACGGATACATAGATATACGTTTCTAGATGTGCAGAAACAATTTCCAACAGACATCAAGAAGAAGAAAAAAGGTCAAATAAATGAGATGAGCCTGAGGAACATTTGTATAAATAAATACTTGTTTTGTCATTTATAAAGAAAAGAGGATTTAAGGACAGAGGGCCTGAACACAAACTAACACCGTTTCCTTTTAAGCCTTAAAGCGATTAACTTTCTCGGGTAAATCCGTCAGAAACAAACCTACAATTGACCAAAAGTAAGAGGAAGAAAATAGAACTCAGTCCCAAACCAAACAAGGAAGCATAAAAATGAAATTAGCAAAAAAAAAAGATATAAAGGATGAAAAAAAGCAAACTCCAAATTCAGTTTTGTTTGCTTGAAACAAAGACAAAACTCCCTCAGAATAAACGAGATCTGTTCAAAGAATCATTAATATTCAAATAATAATGTCAATAAAAACGACAAAACTCCAGATTTCCTGTCTGTAAATGAGTGAAATCCTGCAGTACCTAAGAAAGTGAAGGTCTTCCCAGCGTTTGTGACTCCGTATGTAAAAACCAGAGAGCTTCTCCCTTCAAGAGCGTCTTTCACCAGGTCTTTCACCGTGCCGTCAAACAGTTCTCTCTGCGTCGTCTCAGGACCGTACACCTGGGAAGAGAAAGATGTACTTTAGAAGAAAAACTTCACTCTGTTCTTTTAGTAGTCAATTACAGACTACTTTTATTAGTCGACTAATCGGGTCGTGTGCAAACTGGATATAAAACACAGATCTTAACCATCATTAGTTTTAAACTAACTAAAAATTAGATATCTACAATACCTGCCATAATGCTAGTGTGAATGCGGTCAGCTGAATTTGGCCGCTGAAGATGCTAAAACTGATAGCTGAAAACTTATAGCCAGCTAAACTGTTAGCTTAGTGCAAAATTATCCTAATAAAATGAAAAAAAGCCTAAATTAGCCATAAAAGCTAGCATGTAGCTGAAATATTACCTAAACTCCAAATTAGCCTAAAAAAAATGAAAGAATCCTAAATTAGCTAAAGCAGCGCATTTAGCTTAAGTATTAGCTAAACTGCAAAATAGCCTACAAAAAATTACAAATCCTAAATTAGCTAAAACAGCTATAATTTGGCTTAAATATTTGCTAAACTGGAAAGTACTAGCCTAAAAATGGAAAAAATCCTAAATTAGCCAAAATAGCTAGCAATTAGCTGAAATATTAGCTAAACTCTAAATTAGCCTGAAAACCTTAATAAATTCCAAAATAGTCCAAAAAGCTAGCAGAATGCCATTATAAACTTCCACCTCTGACTCCATATTAAATTAGTTGTGGACTACTAATATAGTCATCGATAATCGTGGCAGCTCTAGTTCTGATCCACCAGAAAACACCAACCTTGGAGAAGCGGAAGCGCTGGCCGGCCTGTGGGAGCGCTCGGTCCAGGCTGTATCTGGCTGTGACGGAGCTGCTGGGAGGCCTCAGCAGGACGGAGTCTGGACCCTCCATAGTCACACAATCCTAAAACCACCAAACAGAAGAACTGACGCAGGTTTCTCACTTTTATACAGTCTGTGGCAAACTGTTATGGTTTCATGACTCAGATAAATATGTTAACATTATGGAACTCATTCACAGAGTTCGAGATTCTTTTTACCTGCGATTCTCCCCTTTTGGTCTCCTCTGGGGTGAAAGGTCGGATTCTGAGGTACACCTGAAGGTGCTGCTTTTCCCCCAAGCAGGAATGCTGCAAATAAATATGCACTTTATTTGTTAAAGACAGTCAATTCTTAATCAATGAAACTCTATATGTCATCAAAAATATCCCTTTTCTGATCCATTATATGCATTACAAGCTTAAAAAAAAAAATCAACATTTTTACTTATTTTTTGTGACATTTCTAAATAAATCTCATCCTTCTATCAGAATGTCAAACATGCTCCTGATCTATTCAGTATAAAGAACGATTCAGTTCATCTCCACCTCCATAGCGAGCTGAAAGTGCATGTATATTTCTGAATTTTTTAATGGAAACAAATGAAATTATTTAAACTCTGTGCACAGCCATAATGTTGCAGCACATTTATAGTTTGTCACCAAAACTGCCAGATTACTCCTAAATGTGAACAATCAGTAACAGTCTGATACACACATGTCCAAAACAGTTGCAGGAATATTATTTTACTTTAATATATTTCACACTTTTTAAAATATTTTTATTCCATGCAAAAATCTGTACGTCCACCTTTTAAATACTTCAAACAGGGAACCCCTCATTCATCTAGGATGATTCTGCTTGTAGAACTGAGAATTCCTCACAGAAACGGCAAAAAAATTATAAAATTAA
>NC_050526.1:18522636-18544832 GCF_002922805.2 Oryzias melastigma
TCTTCCTTTCAGAGACACAGAGACTTCACCTGATTGAAAACACTCCACAAACGTTGTTTTTAGTCCATTTATTATTTATTAGTGGATCTATGCGCTTTAAACGTCTTAATTGAGACGTTTCTGCTTACATATAAATGACGACTTTTTGAACTTCTTTTTTTCTTTTGCTATGAATGGACGACAAAAACATAGATATGCAGCTACTAGCATTAAAACACAGCTGAAGTGGTGGCATTAATGTCTATAGCCGAGCTTTGGACCGTCTTGTAGTCTGTCAGTTGCATTTCTATTTATGTCATTCATTTCTGATGTAAAAGTGACAGATTTGCTACTGAAAAACTATTGTTAGACAGACCCTGAGATGTCAGTGAACGCATCGTACACACAAACACACCAAACCTGCAGCTAAATAAAATATTCTGCTTACTTTTCTGCTAAAATTCATGACTCCAGGGGCTTTTTTTTTCTTTTTTCAAACCAACGTGACAATAATAATTATTAATGTGACCTCTGTAGTTCTGTTTGCCTCATTTGTCTTGAACTCTTAGCCAAATCCCTGCAGATACATGACTTTTTAGCTTTACTTCTGGCTATAAGGATGACTTTCTTAAAACAAAGCATGTTGTGTTGTGTGATATACATGCAAGAGTCAGAAAGCTCAATTGTGCTCTGTAAACGGGTTTGAATCACCCCAGAGCATGCTCTAATTTGTTACAGAAATCTATTTCTTATGACAGATCTTAAAATGATTCCAAATATTTTATTAAAAATTTAAGACAAGTTTAAGAATGGTTTCTTCACTTTTTAAGTTTAAGGTAATCCCTAATAATTAAATGGTTATATTGTTTTTTTCTAGTTTTAAAGTTTTATTTGGTAGAGGCTCTAATATTGGGTTTTTTGGCCTCTTCTACCTCTTTTTTTGTTCCACAATATGTTGTATAAGTGTAAATAAATGAAAATCTAAACCACTTAATTATTAGGGGGGAAAATATGATTAATGTTTTCCACTTGATGGCATTTTTGATAAAATAATCATCTTAAATTGCCAAAATACAAATAAAAACAATCAAAAATGTTCCTATATCCCTCACTATAAAATAATATTAATATTTACATTGATTTGCTTTAGCAAAACAATTATCTGAGGTGTATAATGTGAACCCTACAGGCTTGAGTAACCAGTGGAATTGAATCCTAAACATATTTTGGATTCCACGAGGCTTTGCAGACGTCTATAAAATCAACCAGCCGGGTTTACCTGAGCGTCCGGTAGAAAACTACATTCCGACGTAAATTCACTTTTCAAATCTTCAACTTCTGTTTGTTCCAATCGGTCAGTCTTGCTGCTCAGGCTCGAGTCCATCGTCCTCCTACGAAAAACACGAATAAATTAAATAAATATCAGAACACGCAGTCACAAATTAAATGTGCAACTTAGGAAAGTGTTGTTCTGAACATCACTTTTTTTGGGCTAACATTGACATTTTAAACAACTTCACCAGATACTTTTTAAGGGTTTTAAATGAATAATACTTTACCAAAAGACTAAAAGAAACTCCACTTAAATATAAGAGAAAACTCGGAAAGTAATGTCAAAGTTTTCCACAGTTTTTGCTTTATGCTACATCAAAATAATAAAGAATCGAGTCTCTGCACTTAGCCTGTCAGAATGACAAACAAGCTAGCTAGCAGGTTAGTTAGCCCACCTGTTACCGATAAAAGTTCTACTACACGTCCAAAATGATTCACTAAGTACGTGAAAATCAATTATTTCGACTTTAAACTAACAAACAATAATTACATTACATATAAACATAAGTACATTTCGGTAAAACAACACTAACCTTTTCTTGTGAGCGCTGATTTACGTTGAGCTTAGCATAACAACACAGACGCGGTCTAAGTTTGAAACCAGCCAACCGGATTGAAGCAGGAACTGCGCCTGCGTCCTGGCTGTGCTGCGTTCATGCTCTATTTTTGTGCTCGGAATTCATTTATCTCCGGAATGTAAGTTGTAAATCACAAACACGAGGAGGTCAAATGTTTTCGGTATGCAAGTTGTCCCACCTAAACTGGGGATTTTTTTTCTTTAATTTTCATTATGAAAGAAAATAAAAAAATAAAAAGAAAATAAATAATTCTGGAGTTTACAATTAATGATGTACCATTAAACGCCACACAGGGCGTATTAGATTCTTAATAGACTTGTATATTAATACTGTAATATTATATCTTGATATTGCTCTTTGTTTTGTTTTTTTGTTTTTTTATGTTAACCATTCTCCTCCTTTTTTATTTCAGTTTATGTTAAATGTAGGTAGAAGTAAAATAAAATAAAATGGGGGAAAAAGAAAGAAGTTCAAAGGATTTATTATTATTCATATCTGCAAAGATTTGTCCCTAAGACATGAAAACATGCTATTTTTAACGTATTTTAACGTATCGATTCTTCTGACAAAATTCTGTATATGTAAATTTAATAATAAAACACAATATTTTCCACAATTTGTAAAACAGGTAATTTTAAATATTAAATTCCACCAAAAAAGACTTTAAAAACTACTAATGTTTGTAATTCTGCCTGCTTTTTCAATGTATTTGTATTGTGTAAACTACAGTGGTTATCATGTTGTAAAACTCGCATTTTGTTCAATAAAAGAAAAAAACTAATTTAGTGTTAGTGGTCTTCAAGATTAAAGTAAAACGAGTGTTTTTAATTTTAAATGATTTCTGTAATGCTGTGACAGCATATATTTTGCATTAAAATGATTAGAAAATTGAGTTTGGGCAAAATCATTTACCTGATATTAATCATAAATTTGTTAATTTCTTTCTCCAAAGGCATCAACAAGTTTTTTTTTCAGCTTCTATTTAAATAAATGCCCCCCCAAAAAAATGTTTTTTGTTTGAAATACAACAAATAAAACACTGCAAAAAAGCTTTTATTTCAAAACTTTGACCTCAACTTTTTGTTGTCGTCAATACATACAAATAAAAATGAATAAACATTTTTTAAAACATTTGTAACAAGTGCTTGTCAAACTTCCTCTGTACCATCATCAATACAAACATTTCTCTTATTCGTGTCTGATTTGTTATTTTTTTCCCTTTTAAAAGGAGAACTGAGCATGACTTCCTAAAAGAAGAATAAATCACCCAGCAAAGTTTGATCAATATTGGCCTGTCAATTTTGAATACAGAAGAAGAGTATCTTAAAACTAAACTTACTTTGTCCCATCTCGTTTCACAATCCAACAAACGATTAAAATGTGTGCCATTAAAAAATGTCTAAAAGTTTCAGTCAAACTTCGTAAATCTGTCATTAATTAATAAATAACTCATCTTCACGATGCATTATAGCTGATTTGAACTCAGCTTCTTATAAAAACAACATTCCCATATACTGTCTGCCGAGACATTGTCCAGCAACAGAAGGCGGAGAAAATCCTCGTTTGATTTCACATTATTAATCCGTATCTAAAGTGTCGTGATCCCACACGGGCCGAGCTGGATCCAGTACATCACCACATGATCAGCCTGAGAGTTCAAATCCCTGAAAGTGTTTAAGGTGATGAAAGCCTTCACCTTTAAACTTCTCTTGTTCAATACATTCAGAAGAAACGCTGGTTTCATTTTGGATGAGGAGACTTCTCCTCACTGAAGTTGCATAAGAGGCTCTTCGCTCCGCTCTGCCAGGAATACAAAGTTTCCAGAGGCGTTTTTCCATCCTGAACGGGAGAAACAGACACACAAATATGTGAAGCTTCATTTTCAGACATTATTTAAGGTGTTTGGTTCTGTAAAATGAAAAGAAATGGAAATGTGAGATGTATATGTCCTTAAGTATTTAAGGATACGTCACACTGATTTCAAGGTTGCTCGATAATGTGGCGATGTCACCTACACACGTCCCTGAAAGGTGACTTTAGTGCACAATCATCTATCATGGTCCATTACAGGACAGTCATCTCATCGACCTTCACTGTTACTGCCTATTGCTGCCACTGAACAGACCTAAATTCTCCTTTGGTGATTCTTGCTGTACTTACAGAGTTTTTTGAGTGCAGACTGGCCCCGTACATCATCAACAGTTTGATCATCTTGAACCGGTTTATTCTCACCGCATCGTGCATCGGCGTGTCTCCGTCCTGCGGTCAGACGGTAAACCTTTAGACCCCAGAGGAAGACTTGTTACAGAACTCTGGCTGAACTCTTACTCTGTCTTTGGCGTTGACATCTGCTCCACAGTGGATGAGATGCTCGGCACACTCACAATGCCCCGTCCTCACGGCCACATGGAGGGGGGTGCTGTTCAGCTGAGCACAACAGAACAGAAGCAGGTTCTTGTTAGAGAATCTTCTCCTGCCACAAGATGGAGCACCGGTGTTGATGGTGGCGAGGACCGACCTTGTCTCTGGACGTGAACTTCCCTCCGCGGTCGAGGAGCAGCTGTAGAGCGGGTAGGCTGCCGCCCCTGCAGGCCCAGTGGACCGCCGTGGCCTCCAGCTGCAGCACACACACACGGACCGTTGGACTCTGCTCACGTGCACACACGCGCACGGTGGCGTGCATTAACCTCTCACCTTGTCCCTTTTCTCGATGGCAGCTCCGGCCTCCAGGAGCTTCGTCATCACGTCCAGGTTTCCTTTGAAGGAGGCTTTGTGCAGAGCCGTTCTCTGGAACTGGAAAAGTACATTTAATTAAATAAATAAGTCATATTTCAATACATATTGGAAATTGTGTCAGTCTCTGTTTAAATGAACACATAATGAAAAACAGCCAGCTGCAGTTTGATGATCAAAAACTTTACAAATTCTTTATTCTTCTTTACAAACATAATTCCTGACCTTATAGCTTATACAGCTTTTTTGAAAAGCTTCAAAAAATGTAAAAAAGCAAAAACTCCATAGTCTGTATTTATGTGCGGTCCCTTGAAGTAATTAAGGCAGAGAAAGCTGGAAGTTGCAGCTGTTTTTACTAAATGTAATAAAAGTCGTGACAGTTTTCAATAATAATTTTAAAAAATACTTGAAAATTTGCCCAGGTAGTTGTTTTTGGCTCCAGTTCAGTTCAATTACATTTTAACCTCACAAAATTACAATAATAACACATAAAAATAAAATAACAAAATACATAAACAATATTATATTCTTTCTGAACAGGATTTTTTTAAAATACGTTTTGTTCTAGCTCCGCCCCTGAGACACTATTAGGCTTATAGTTACTCGGGGGCGGAGCTAGAACATTTATTAGTTTGGGGGCAGGAGAAGACTTTGGAAGGGTTGCGAGTTAGAAGGCCATTAAAAATGAAATGGTTAAAAGAAATATGTTAAAAATGTCACTTGAGGAGCCCAAAATTTCATTAAAAAATATTGTTTTGCTATTTTTGCAATGCTTGAAGACATTTTTAATGATTTCCAAATCTTTGTCAATAACGATAATTCCCTTAAAGCGTAGCTCCGCCCCTGCTGTTACTCTCTTTAGCATGCTACACGTTGACTGTATATGAGAACTGAACCAAGTGAGTGTGACGTCTTTCACAGATAAGGCTTACTTTTGGCTCCAGTGAAAACACGTTTGTTTGTTTGAAATTGTTCGACCGCAATGCATTGTGGTCTATATCCGCTAATCTAGCGAACATTCATGTAAGGTAGTTTTTCGCGAGGACTTCTGGGAAATTTCCAATGCACTCAATTTAGGAAGTAGTAGATTCGGACAGCACTAAAAATGGTGAATGTAGTGATTATTGGAGGAATTCTGACACAACTTTAGTAACAGCTGTTTATGTCTCTGAAGAAGTCTATGAGATTTTTGCTATTAGGAGCCAGCAGCTTTTTCCTGTTTGGAGGAATCACTCAGTCCAGTCCTTTTATACAGTCAATGATACTTTATAGGGCTTGTAGACTGTTTTTAAAGACTGATGACTATATTGTTCTGGTATAACTGAAGTCATATTTCTCATGTTGGTCTTTAAAATGCAAATAGTTAGTTTGATGCCTTTCAGGTCAAACATGGACCATTTCTGTTATTCAAATACTCCTTTATGCTAATGCTAATTAGCATGAAAATGGACATCCCACATCCCACTTCTTCTTTAAACGATTATTTCCGATAATGCTCTTACATTATCGGCTACGTTGGGATCGCCTCCGTCCGACAGGAACTTCTCCACCACAACCGCTTTGTTCTCCATGGAAGCTGCTAGAAACAGCTGTTCATCCACAGTCTCAGGCTGGAGAGAGAACCACGTTTACTGTCATTATTTTAGAAATCAGATTCATTTTGGATTTTTATTGACATGTATGCACACATCATATAATGGAACTGTAATCACTGATCAGACTGAAGTCTTACAACAATCTCAGGCTCTGGCTGCAGCTTTTTCTGCGCTGGAGTCTTCCTCTCTCTCCTCCTCTTCTTCAGTTGCAGGATGTTAAACAGGTCGTCCACCGTTTCCAGCTTTAATCTGCCGCTTTTATCGGTCTGATATAGCAAAACACAACAGAAGCGTCAACTAAATAAACATAATTCAGTTATTTAGCAAAACACCCAGCTGAACTATATGTTTTATTGTTGTAAAATTGCTAAAATCATTAAAATATTTTAATTTGAAAAATTCTGATGCAAATGTGTTCACATTTATATATATATATATATATATATATATATATATATATATTCAATTTGCTATAAAGTATTTAGATTTAGTTTTAGAGTTTTAGGTAAAAAAAATATTTCAATGAATCACAGAAAATTAACTAAAACTCAGGATTGAACAAATAAAGTTTATTCCAAGTATTAATATTTTCTAGATTTAAAAATATATAGATTTGTAAAACAAACATAAAAAACTCCTAAATTATGCTAATGAAATATTCTATAATTGTCAAACAGGAAGAAGTGTAATATTTTCAGTAACCTCTAGGTGTCAGTACAAACAAATATTCACTTGTTATATTTTTATTGTTAAAATTGTGTGAATATCTTGAAAGTCATGGGGAATATTTGTGTTTAAATATTAATATTTTAGGCTTTTTCTTCATTTTTGACAAAGCTAAAAAAAACTTAATTGGAATATTCCGAGAATAAAATTAGTTTATTGTTGTGTTGTCAGAATACATTTCTGTCATGAAATTTTTCCCAAAGATTTTTAATCTAAAACCTCCAACCTGTGGACAAAAATAGAAGAATATTTATCTTTTTTTTAGTAATTTTTATTAAAATTATCTGCAGTAAACTGAGATGTAAGCAAGAGAAAATACTGAATTTGAATATGTTACTGTTCTTCATGCAGATTGTTCTGTTGCTGCACTCGCTCTTCCTTTAGTTCTTACGTTCAGAGCCGCCACGCTGACCTCCTCCTGCTCGCCGCCGCTGTTGGCCTCCTCTGGCTCCCCGGGCGACCTGCGGTCATCCCGCTTCTCTTGATTGACAGCTGCCTCGTACATCCCCCCTTGGAAGTCATCCGCTTCTATGACCTCTGACCTCTTACCGGTCACCTGAAAGACAGATGGAGTGACGTGAACTTTTCTGAGAATGTGCCCTGCTTTGTATGAACTTTAGCTGTGCAAAAATATTACAAGAGTTAGTAAAAAGTTGATTTATCTTGCTGTGAGATTGAAATGTTTAATGGAAATACACATAGTTACAGTAAATCAAAGTATATCATCTCTGGAGCTTCATTCATGTTTTTTCTGAGGATTCTCCAGTGCAAAAGAGTTTGGTTTCTTCACAACTACTTTGTATTGAAGCTTGAAGCTACAGTTAATCTCTATATTAGACATGTTTCTAGTTTTTTAGGCTAATTTGGTATCTAGCTAATATGCTAGCTGTTTTGGCTAATTTAGTCTTTTTTCCTTTTATTAGGCTATTTTGAATATTAGCCAATATTTCAGCTACAAGCTAAATGTTTTGATTAGTTTAGTTTTTTTTTCAGTTGTTTAGGCTATTTTGAAGTTTAGAAAATATTTCAACAACATGCTAGCTGTTTTGGCTAATTTGGTCTTTTTTCCTTTAATTAGGCTGTTTTGAAGTTTAGCTAATATTTCAGCTACATGCTAGCTGTTTTGGCTAATTTAGTCTTTTTTCCTTTTATTAGGCCGTTTTGAAGTTTAGCTCATATTTCAGTCTCATGCTAGCTGTTTTGGCTAATTTGGTCTTTTTTCCTTTAATTAGGCTGTTTTGAAGTTTAGCTCATATTTCAGTCTCATGCTAGCTGTTTCGGCTAATTTATAAATTTGGGGGTTTTTTTCGGCTAACTTTGCACCGCTAATATTTTAGCTAGCCATTACTTCAGCGTTTTTAGCTATTAATTTATCGCTGATAATGATATATATCTAGTTTTTTAAATGTTTTGTAATATTATTTTTTTCTGTGAATATTACAGAAATGAACCATTTAAAATTTGGCTATGTGTGATCTTCCTGAAAACTGTTAATGTTTACATTTAGGCGTGATTGTTACACTTTTTCTGTTAGCCTACAAACCGACCCCGGCCCCCCATCAAAGAAGAAAATGGTTACGTGGCCCCAATAAGAAAAACTGATCTAATCCATACAAATAAGTGTGATCTTAATTATTTTATTAAAATCACTTTCTATGCTGATGATCTTTCTTAGGTAGGAAAAAAATATATTTCAACCTAATATTTCTCCACAAAAGTGAACAGAAACTGTGGAATAAAAAAATAATATTACTTCTGTGCTCCAAGTAAATAGTGCAACTAAATCTCCTACATTCAATCATCAATGATATTATAGTGAGCTTACCAGTTCTTCAACACTATGCAGCCCCATTCCTCTTCTGAATATAAAATGTTGTCCCAGTTTTTATGAGCGGCTGAAGCAGATTGAGGTCCGCCAGTGTCCTGCAGCGATGGTGTCTGTCCGTCTCCTGTCTGTTTCCACAGAGTCGGCCTTCTTATATAGCTCAGCAGAAAAAAAAAAATATCGCTTTTGTCACCGAATTCAGATCACATTACACCTCTCATGTGCTCAAGTGTCGTCAGACTCACTCCCCCTTATTTCAGTCTCAAACTCCTCCCAACAACAGCCCTGCCCAGTTTGGGCATCTGTGCATGTAGAAATGGAGGAGACAAGAGAAGAGGGGTCACTCTGCTGGGATGACATTTTTATTCTGTGAAATAGAAAAAAAATAATAATCAAAATCAGTTGTTAAATCACCTATTTACACAAATTCTCAATTATTCTGTTGGATTTTGAGTGTGGAGAATTGAGTTTGAAACAATTTGCCTCATAAAAAACATTTCAGAGTGAATAAATAATAAAGCGGCTCACTGTAAATGACATTACTTTGCCTCCTGTTGACATTTTCTTACATTCAGAAGACGTCTTGGTTTAAAAACAAATGTATAAATAAAGATTCATAGTTCAAAGTTTCTTTTTTAAATACATTTTTATTTTTATAATTTAACTGATAAAAAAAATGGCAAGATATGACAACCTAACCCTGAGTGAGAGCTGATAATGAAAGAACTTTATGATCTGGAATAAAATGTAATCATTGGCTTCACAGTTATGAATACTTTAGAAAAGCATATACTCTGTTTCAAAGTTAAATGTTTTTGCAAAATGCCTTTATACACAATATCTACATTAAGAATTCATTAAACTTTTCTGCATGTTTACAGAAAAAAGTGCAAAAAAATGATATTTTTTTTATTTAAAAGCAGAGTGAGTTATCTTACTCAAACAAACAATCTTTGTCACATTTGGCTTGTAGCGGTGATGTCAGTCTAAGGAGACAGGTTCATGTGGGTTGAGGAATTAATAGTTCCACTTTGAATCAGCCTCTCGTGGATGTCAGACGTCTGACGGGCCGACTGTCAGTCAGCAAGCCAAAGATGTAGAATTATGAACCCCTTTTGGCCTGCCGGTATATCTGGTCAGGGTGTACATTACACATCGCACAGCAATGTCAAGAAGGTTCTTCAGTCTGATGTGGTTGACAAATGCCACATGACATCACCATTAACCAATCAGAAGGCAGGGAGGGAAGGATGATGGAATAAACAAAACTACTTAAATCCATAGTGGTCAATTATTGCAATAAATGCTATAAATTCCTTTCATTTTACACATTTTTTTTACATTTCAGTTTTAGGTTCTTGTGTCATTAGCATAAACATTTTTGTGCCGTCATTGCTTAACCAGGACTTTGGAAAATTGGAAAAATGTGTCGTTGAAGTAAAGAGGCAAAGAAAAATGGACCAAAATGTTTCTGTTTGCTGACAAGAATGCAGCTTTTTGAGAAGATTTAAGCTTCAAGGTAAGAATTTATTGTCAAACACGTCCATGTGTTTACGCCACGCTACTGCCTTTGAGTCCTTCTGTTCATCTGAAACTGGAATCCAAAGCTGGAAGTTATTTTTGTACTTGACCTTGCTATTGACGTATAGTGTCAATGGTAAAAGAGGTCCACAGTTTAGCATGAAGACCTTCACGGTCCTTGCACACCACTTGTAGGTCATGCAGGAAAGTGGACAGGAGGAGTTCATACGATTCCTGGGGAGCACTGTGTACCCAACTACAGTATAGCTGGGATAGGCTCCAGCATGCCGGCAAAAGTCAGGTGGAGGAAATTCAAACGTAGACTAATGTGGTGAAGCAGCTAACTTACACAAGTCTAAAGAAATGCAGGTATTTTTTTAAGTTTATATCAAATCCCAAATGCCTGGTTGAAGTCATGGCAACACAAATAAGTATTTATTGTCTGAAATAGTTCAAATGTGTGGAAAAAGACACAGAATACACTTTTAACTCCGTGGAAATCAAACTTTCATTGGATGTGGCCAAAAATCATAGGTATTTTTTCCTAAAAAGTTATAAAAAAAAGTCAAAGAAACAGAGAAACAACACGTGAATCTCACTGCACCAAACAGAGGCATGGAGAACTAAATAAAAATGGATAATAAAGGACAGCAGACTAATCCATCCGTCCATTATCCAGTCATCCAGGACCGGGGGCAGCAGTCTAAGACTTCCCCCTCCGTGGTCACTTCCTCCAGCTCCTCTAGGGGGGACCCCGAAACATTCCCAGGCCAGCCGAGAGACATAGTCTCTCCAGCGTGTCCGGGGTCTTCCCGGGGTTCCCACCCGGAATACCTCTCCACTGAAATGTCCAGGAGGCATCCGGACCACCTCAACTGGCTCGTCTGGATGTGGAGGAGAAGCAGCTCTACTCCAAGTTCTCTCCAGGTGACCAAACTTCTCACCCTATCTCTAAGGAAGTGCCCAGCCACCCTACAGAGGAAACTCGTTTTAGCAGCTTGTATTCAGGACCTCGTTCTTTTGGTCATGACCATAGGAGAGTACTGGAACCAAGATTGACCAGTAATTTGAGAGCTTTGCTTTTTGGCTCAGCTCTCTCTTCACCAACGGACAGATGCCGCTCCAATCCGCCTGTCGATCTCACGCTCCGATCTTCCCTCAATCGTGAACAAGACCCCAAGATATTTAAACCCCTCCACCTGAGGCAGGAACACTCCGCCCACTGAGAGGACAAACTTCCTTTGTCCAGTCTAAAACCACGGCCTCAGACTTAGTGACCCAGATTCCAGATGGTTTACACTTTGCTGCAAACTGTTCCAATGCATGCTGGAGGTCGGGGCTCGATGAAGCCAGCAGGATAACATCATCTGCAAAAAGGAAATCCTGTGGTCCCCAAACCGGATCCCCTCCAGCCTCTGACTGCGCCTAGAAATTCTGTCCATAAAGACTATGAACAGAAATGTTGATACTCCATGCCGGAGTCCGACATGATCTGACTTACTGTCAGCTATGCGAACCAAGCTCCAGCTCATACAGAGACCGGACAGCCCTCAGTAAGGCTCTCCGAACCCTGTATTCCCAGAGCACCGTCCACAGGACACCATGGGGAAAGCTGTTGAATGCCTTTTTCCAAATCCACAAACACATATGGACTGGATGAGCAAACTCCCACGACAACACATTCTCACTCCAAACTTGTTGCATATTGACGTTTGGTTAAAGAACATTCTGCCTCGTAAATTGATATTTTGGGTCTCCTCAACTTATGTTTTTTTTTGACATGCTGGCTTTTCAGATAATTGCCCTCAGCCTATTTAACTCTCTGGTTCTCCGTTCTGTTCTGTTCGGTCACCATTTTTGTTTCTTCATGGGTTTTTGTCATGTTTCGGTTTATTTATTTAATCTTTTAGTTTTCTGCCACCACCACTTCCTGAAAACTGGTGCCCTAACCCAGTAGTGGTACCCTAACCCGATACCAGTTGGCGTCCAGACCCGGTTCGTGCCTGGTACCGGTTTGGGTTAATTACCACATCTGGTACCGGTCTGGGTCTGGTACTGTTTCCAGTGCTGGATTAGGGTTCCAGTTCCGCGTTTGGGCACCGGTACTGGACGCGTCCTGGGGGCCAGTCCGCATCCGATACAACGACCTGAGAGTTTCAGACGCTTGATTTTACAAACAGTCATTACGTCAAAAAAACGACGAGTTGGGGACAACCAAGACGTCAAAAAGTGACGAGGAGGGGCCCTGACCCAAACATCAATATATGAGGACCTGGGGATGAGAATATGTTGCCCACCAACCCTCCAGAACCCTGAAGAGGGTGTAGAGGTGGTTCAAACTCCACAACCAAGACGGAAAATGCACTTTTGCTCTCGGATCTGAGGTTATTGTCATCATAACGTCTTGATTTTTTTGTATGTGTCGGATCATCTTCTTTATTCCAAACCCTGTGGTTTCCCAGAATGCTCCTGTCCTTTTTTCAGTAGCAGCAGCTCTGTTTAAAAGCTGTTAAGAGGAATGAACAGCAACAGCCTTCCCTAAACTTATTTTTATTCCGTGATGATGTGTGTGATTACCCCGCCGACAGCTTCACAGCTTGGTCAGGATCACAAATAACTTTGCGATCATCAAAACAACAAAAACAAAAGAGTCCCATGAGCCTTTTTCAGCTGCTCCCCTCAGAGACTCGGTTCCTAACTTTGTCCAGTATTGATTTTGAAAGAGAGCGTTCGGATACATTTGTGTAGTTTTTATGCAGCTTGATCAGTAGCTCGGTTTTAAACATGGAGGATTTATCATTAGGTTTTATAATTATAAATAGCCCCCAGTGAAATTCCTTCCCTGGAGATGTTCATTACAACTTACATAAATCCTGGCCTGCATCCTCCTTCTGGGGTGTATTTTAGAGAGGGGGTGCAGCGCCTTGCAACTGTTTACGAGTGTGTCATCATACAAAGATAATCCTTCATGGACATCACACCATTTGCCTCCATGTCAAATGTCCAAAAACTCCAGACTCCCGAGTCGTCCTCTGCATGTCTGACAAGAACTAAATAAAAAAGTAGTTTGTCATTTTGATGCCAAGAAAAGCAATACTAGGAGATTAAATTTGACCTCAAATCATACTTTCGGAGATACTTTTGCCTGGCATCCAGGGAAACAGAAGTCGTACTATGAAACATGTTACTAAAAAGCCCAGAAAGTCCAGTGAGCAGAAGACTCCTTCTTTTTAATGCACTTATTTTTAAGTTGGTGCCAATCTATATTTCAGAAGCAGGAACAGAGAATACCTTTAGTATACATAATTTCATTGTTTATAAAACAAAAAAAATTGGATTTGAATAAATAATTAGGCACACTCTCCTCCAAGTTAATCTTTTTATTGTCTTTTTTTTGCTAACAAATGAACCACCACAAAACGTTCATATTCACATTTCTAACATTTTTAAACTCTGATGCTTCAGGGTTCAAGGATGTCTGATCAAAGAATTTTAAAGTAAAAAATATCAACTTTTTTAGGATTTTGGGTTGTGCTTAGAGCTTATTTTGTGTTCAGCTTATTGACTGTATATGTAAACTGGACTGAGTGACTGTTACAAAAAGGACTTCCTGATTCCAACAAAATGAAGTCAATTCAGTTGCCTTTTTTTTTTTGCGATGTCACCATATTGGAGCCATACAATAACCAGTAATTGGATCAAGTCAACGTTTCTATGGCAACCACCCTCGCCAATCAGGAGTGAGATTGTTTGAAGGCCACACCCCTTTTAGAACCTACTTTAATGAGGCATCTGATTGGTCAGTTTATAATTTGCGCTACAGAAAAAGTATAATAAAAAAAAATAGAATTAGAAATTAAAATGGTTATTTTGACAAACAAAGACAGAGTAATAGCAGTTTTATTTCTCAGTAGAAGTCTATTGAATTTCAGGGTTTTGAGACCAGGGGTACTTCCTGTTAGGAATGCCAAAACGGAGGAGTCACTCAGTCAATGATTCAGCTCTTTTCCCGGCGCCATCATCACACAGCAGCCTATCAACTGTTTCTGGTACGTAACCGTCCATCCCGGGACTAAGAAACAGCGACTACAAGACTGGATCTACAGTCCAGTTTCTGTTCTAAGATCAGGCTCTGTTACAGTCCAGCTGTGCACAAAACCGCTACGTGATCTGAAACACTACAGAGCAGCTGTTTGAAAAATAAAAGTTCAGAAACACACAGACGATTGATCCATCACTTAAAAACAGTTCTATCTATTAGTGTCAAAAATGTTAACATAAAAAGTGAGCAGGAAATAATCTAAGAGCAAATAAATAAAAAAAAAATAAACTTGATTAAGAGCATTATGGACAAAAACTTAAATGAAAACAATAGGAGCAACAACTTCCTGCTTTGTCATTTTTCAAACTTCCATAAAAACTGATGTTGTATCCGAATTCCTACCCTAATCCCTAACTACTAATAAATGTCTACTGGGACTACGGGATGATCCAGTGTCCTGGATTTAAAGTAATTTGACCAACAAACAAAGTGAAAACATAATCAATACAAGCATTTTCCATTCTTTATTTATGAACACATTGTGTTCTGATGATGAAAACGTGGATAGTTTGTTAAATATATATATATATAAATATATTGGCCAAAACTGTTCAAACGCAATGCATTGTGGTCCATCAAACCAGAGTGCATCAATGCACTCTGGTTTTTTTCTGGGGATTCTGGGAAATATATTTTGGAAAATGACGAACGCACAATACAGTGAGTAGTGAAGGAATTCAGACATAACTTGATTTTTTGTTTTTTTGTGTATGTTTTTGCATTGTAGGAAAAACAAGAGTTAAAACACATGGACCTACCCCAAACCTGAACGTTTTTAGAGCTTTTTAAAGGGCCGTTTTTACATGTTTTTGTCTTTTTCGTAAGTCCCTGATTCCATTGAAAATCATCCTGTTTATTTATTTTTATGACTTGTGTAGAAGTTTTAGTTTCAACCCGTTACATTAAATAGGGATTTTAAAAACTGTCACCAGTCTTTGGGACGTGGTAACCAGACACTGTACCGGACACGACATACCGGACGCAGTACCAGACGCGGTATACCGGGCGTGGTATACCAGACGGGGAACTGGTACTGCGTTAGGGTTAGGATCAGTCCACGAGCCAAGGGTTGGGGACCCCTGGTTTAATAGGAATTGCCAGTATATTAAAAAAACACAAGTTGGGAACATCTTAAATGTCAAAGTGACGGGGAGGAGGGCCAACCATACGTTCAAATATGATGAGTTAGAGTGAGAATGTGTAGGCTTTGTTAGTTAGCGAAAAAGAAAAAAAGCAATCTTTATTTAGTTGAATGCACACAAGTTTCATACAGTTAAAAGCCCAGTCGCACAGGATTTGACGGCCATATCGCGGGTAAAAAATGTGGAAAATCTGCCACAAGCGCTAACTTTATGCATGTTCGAGGAATAGCAGTGATACAGACGCTCTAGTCCATTTCACTGCCACTCCACTGGTAGAGCACTGCGTAAGAGCGTCCTCCCACACTCAGCTCCTTAACAGACGCTGTAAGGTGGTACAAACGCAGACTGGCCGGGGAAACTGCCGTGCACAAACGCAAAATTTCGGCCTCCAAGCGCATGTGCCGGCGTTACCCCTACGGCCTGATCTTGTATTGAAACTGCTGTTGCACTGCTGTTAAACAGCCGTTACACAGCGGTACCGCTGGTACCACACGCAGTCACCCGCGGTCGAAATTTTTGTGAAGTTCAAAACTTTTGTACAGTATGCACGTCTTTTCCGAGGCCATGCCTCAGCAAACAGCGCCTGAACCACGGGGATGGACATTTTTTACGTTCTCCAGCCGTGAAAGCCAGTGGGACCGGGCCTTAACCTCCATACTGCCATAGCATGCCGTGTTCAAGTAAAGAAGAGATCAGATGTGAGAAGAAGTCATCAGTGTTTAAATCCGGCTCCTGCTGCGCCGCCACAAAGAACCGCTGATCCAAACGCTTTGGACCCGCGGTGAAGCTCAGCCAGACACAAAGGCTGCCCTCCAGGAGCATGTGTTTTCATTTGTCGCATGTGCTTCCACTGTGTAATGCCTTTTCAGTGACATGTGTCGGCAGGAATGCCAGCCGCTGACCGGGAACAGGTGCGGGGACAAGTGGCCGTGTGCTGGGTGCGGCTTACCGGCGGCAAACAGGAGCTGCGAGGGAATCAGAGCAGATCCCCGGTTAAAGTTTAGAGACAGGATGGAGGCGACAGCTGATAATGATCGCAGGACCTGGGGAGTACGCTGATGGGGCAGAAATCCCTTCTCATGTGACCGCAACAAAAGTTGTTATCACAAAATGAACTCCCAAAAGCTGGCAGGAGCATTTCTGCTGACTTCAGACACAGCTTTTTGAATAACTTCGTTCCACAGCATCCAGAAAATACATTTAGGTGATGTTTTGCATATAAAAGAAGCTCGTCTTTAATGGGGTTTTATGAGTTTTAAGAGAAAAAAGTAACAGGTTTCATTTTTCAAATGCATATTTTCACTTTTAAATTCATGTATTTATAAATGTTACATTCACTAAATAAATGTTTAGCTAGAAAGCTAAATATTTAAATTTAATTTCAATATTTTTTTAAAATATGTATTTAGGTTACAAACTAAATGTTTACTTTGTTGCTGTGAACGCAGCAGTCGCGGCACTTCAGCTCCATGGTTATAAGGTTTTTATTTCAAATCAAGACAATAATAAAAAGAACGGAATAGTTAGTTAGGCAAATAATAAGATGATCCCCCAGTTTTATTTTTATTTATCTCCTCTCAGGTGAATGTTCAAGGTCTCAAGCTGGAAAAGCCAATTGCTTGAAAATAAATCACACAAAAAAAAAAGAAAAAAAATAAGTCTGTTATTCACTTCCAGAGAAATTTCCGTTTTGGCTTTTGTCGCCGTGCTTCGGCTTTTGTCGAGTTGTGGATTTTGTCGTTGTGTTGTGGATTTTGTTGCCGTGCTTCGGCTTTAGTCGTTATGCTTCAGCTAATGTCATCATGTTGTGGATTTTGTCGTCGTGCTTCGGCTTTTATCGTGTTGTGGATTTTGTCGTGTTGTGGATTTTGTCATCATGCTTCAGCTTTTGTCGTGTTTCCCCTTTTGTCGTCATGCTTCCGCTTTCGTCTTCATCCTTCAGCTTTTGTCGTGTTTCCCCTTTTGTCGTCATGCTTCCCCTTTTGTCGTCATGCTTCCCCTTTTGTCGTCGTGCTTCCCCTTTTGTCGTCGTGCTTCCCCTTTTGTCGTTGTGCTTCTACTTTTGTCGTCGTGCTTCCGGTTTCGTCTTCATCCTTCAGCTTTTGTCGTTGTGCTTCCGCTTTTGTCGTGTTTCCCCTTTTGTCGTTGTGCTTCCGCTTTTGTCGTGTTTCCCCTTTTGTCGTCGTGCTTCCGCTTTCATCCTCATCCTTCAGCTTTTGTTGCGCTTCCCCTTTTGTCCTTGTTACGCTAGTTACGCTGATGACACAGTTAGTTATATGTGGCTGTGTCTCCTGATCACATGGGACACATTGATGACCTCTGATGTATCTTAGATATTGAAACGTAGATGGGAGAGAATTTTTAAAGCTCAATCAAGACAAAACAGATTTTAATTGTTGGTCCTGAGGCTATAAGAGAAAGAGTCCTTTTTAAGTCACAAACCTGGTGTAATTTTAGATGCAGATCTTACCTTTGAAGCACACACAAACCATTTTACAAAGACTGCATTTGATTTTTTTATAATTAATTTGATTTATTTATAATGTTTCCTATGTTAACTAATTTTTAAAATCTTACTATTATTTATTTTATTATGGAAAGCACCTTGAGATGCTTTGTATCAGAAAACGTAGAATTTGAATGTATATTTCCATTTTAGGGAAGTAACTGTTTGTTTTCTGGCATTTCTTTGGACGTTTTTGGATGATCAAGGATTTCAACGGTTCATTTGAGATTTGTTTCTGGCCTGGAGTGTTTGCAGCCTCCCTGTTAACACCTACTGCATTCACTCAAGACCGTATCTGCTTTCAGAGCCGAGGCGTTGAGCAAGCTCCATAGACTGGTGCCGTCACTCCCTGAAAATAATCCACGTTTGGTATTTTCTGACTCAGCTGTCATTCAGCTGCCGAATACTTTTTGTTTCAAAGGGATGAGCTCTTCATTGAAATATTTGACACCTAAAAGGAAGAAATTAACTTACATAGATGACCACATTTTTTTGCAGACTTTTCTTAGAAGAATAGTTAGAGAAACAAACGTTTAAATGACTTTTCTGTGGTGTAAGTATAGACTCTGGGTTAAAAATAGACTTGAATGTAATGTTCTCACACCAATGAAGCTGTTTAACTAAATGTGCATGTGGTTAAAGTGTGCACAGGCAAGCATCCATAGCGCCGCCTGCAACCGTGGAGGTGTTTCTTTCAGAGTGACTGGTGCAAATCACATACACAGAAAAATGAATCCATCAAAGTGAAATGATAACCGAGGATGAGTCAGTCGGTCGGTCTCTTAGGAACCTGCTGAAATAGGCATTTGAGATGGTAAATTATGATGAGAGGAGGGAAGACGGGATGTAAAGAGAGAGAAATATATACGTAAGAAATAGTAGGGATCAAAGAGGAAAATATGAGGAAGGACAAAGAATAAGAGACCAGAAAAACCTGGAAGATTTTATGATCTGGAGACTGAAAGTTGAATTTCTATAGAGTCTGGATATATAGAAAATGATTGAAGGAGAGCAGGACACTGTGTGTAATTTTGAAGAAAAAAGGGTATCTTTGCATACTTTACTGAGTGATTCCCAAGACTAAGGGTGTATCGATTTGGCAATATATCGCAATATTTTGCTTGGTGATACTTGTATCGATTTAAAATGCTAACACCTGCTAAAAACCTCAAGATCTCGTGAGAACCAGCTTGTGTACGAGTGAAGACTTATTAATTATAAGAGTTTTATTCTAAGTCATACTCTGCTAATCGTTTTGAAAATCTCCCCATAACTAGTTATTGACATAAACTAGTCAGTTGCTGTGTGTATTTTATTTAAAACCTCATACATTTATTCTGAAAGTTTAATAAAAAATCTGTTTTGGTAAAACAGATGAAGTAGAAACAGTCAGAAATCAGGTCAAATTGAGAGATGGGTGTAAAAATGTTTCAGATTAATGCCACATTTGGATTATGCCTATTTTACAACTATATTTGTTTCAAACGGTGTAAAAAACATTAAAAACCTGTGGAAGCTGTAAGGTAGTATATGTGTCAGGAATGGCAAACGAAGGACCCAAATGCAGGAGACCAGGCTTGGTGACAGCAACTTAAAACATGTATTAAATTCCCCAAAACATGACAGAAACCATGGAAACCCAAAACAGTGACAGAACTGAACTCAGCCGATGACTTGACAAAGAGTAACTGAAAACCAGACACTTAAATAGGCTGGGGGCAATTAACTGAACGTAAGACAGCTGTGGGTCATAACAAACCTGACACTTGTGTCACTGACAGGATAATCCTGTTTTTCCTTTTATTTTGACTGCAATTGTATTTTCCATTTAATCATAAAACCAAGAATTGAAAATATTTTGAATAATCTTTTGGTTTACTAAATCGTTGCCAACTCAGTCAAACGGTTTTTCTCATTCAAAATCATCCAGAAAAGGAATTCAAGAAAAATAATTATTAGCACAACACATGTATATTAGCAAAGAGCTTGTCCTCATGCTTTTATAACAGCATAAAGAAGAATAAACATCAATAGAGGCCACCTATCACTTTGCAGAGCAATGATAATAATAAATGTCTGGCATATATCTGTTTAAATATAGCTGGTGTTTCCATGTAGACTGCTGAGAGGTGAGCGTTACACAATAGATCTAACCTAATGTGATTCAAATAAACCGGTAAAAATATGAACTGATGAAACTGTTGCCATCCTCAATCAGTGACTGTCATATATATATATATATATAGACTGGCTTTTTTGCATAAATCCTCAACAGCGACAACAGCTTGCAAGGTCAAAGCCTTGAAAATGCTTGAAGACACTTCAGCTTTAACAAAAAAAGTTTTATAAAGATGAAAATGTTTTTCTTTCCTTTTTAAAATGTTTTGTTATATTATCATTTTTTAATTATTCCTCCTTGCAGCAATACATGGCAAAAAAATAGCTCACTGTCAGCAAAAACAAACGTGTTTTACTGTATTTTTTTTTAATGCAGCCCCTTTCACCCAGCATTCTTATATGTCCACATCATTTAATTAGTTTGGATTAATCTATACAAATAGCGTTAATTAAATGCATCTACAAATAAAAAGTCAAATGAAATGATGCTAAATAGAAAAGGAACAATAAAGTAAGGTGCATAAATAACTAAATAAAACATTGAATTAAGTTAGAAAAGTTGCATTATCTGCGACAATGCTAGTGTGAATGCTTTTTGCTGAACGCAGTTGCTGAATATGCTGAAGCTTATTGCTGACAATGGTGACACAATTAACTTTAATTGCTGGAGAGAATTACTGAAAATGCAAAAGCTATTTGCAAAATGTTAAATTTGCTAAAAGACTGGAAATTTTATTAAAGAACTATGAAAGAGTGCTGAAGTTGAACTAATTTCTGAAAAATGTTGAAATTAAATTACTTAAAAATACATGTCAATTTTGCAAAAAATTCTTAGTGTGTTGTCTAAATATGAGCTAATCTCCATATTAGCCAAAAAAGCTATCTTATTGCTTTAATACTAGCTGAACTCCAAAACAGCCAAAAATTCCTCATTAAACTAAATTAGTCAAAAATGTTAGCCTGTTGCTAAAATAGAAGCTCTAAATTAGCCTATAAAGACCTCAGTAGATAATGAATTAGCCAAAAACATTAGAATATTGCCTATCAAGCTAAACTTCAAATTAGCCAAAAAAAAGCTAGCTTATTGCTTAATTACTTGCTAGACTCTAAAATAGCCTAAAATTCTTCAGTAAACTAAATTAGTCAAAAATGGTAGCCTTGTTACTAAAAAGGAAGCTAAACTTTAAATTACCGTAAAAAACCCAGTAGTTAAAAAATTTGCCAAAATGTTAGCATGTTGCTAAAATATTATCTAAACTCCAAACTAGCATAAAAGACTCCAGTAGATAGCAAATAAGCCAAAAACGTTAGCACGTTGCTAAAATATTAGCAAAACTCCAAACTAGCATAAAAAAAACAGTAGATGCCAAATTTGCTATAGAGCATTGCTTAATTACTGGCTCAAATCCAAAATAGCCAAACATTCCTCATTAAACTAAATGTTAAATGTTAGCCTGTTGCTAAAATAGAAGCTCAACTGCAATTTTTTTAAATTGCAATTAAAAATGAAAACAGTCCATGAATATATTTAAAGGCTCGTTGCCAATCTACTTAAAATGTTGAAAGACTTTCCCATTCATTTCGTGACATATGTTGCTCAATATTTAAAAAAACGCTAAAGTTTATGAATACCAAAAATACAAACAGTAATGTCCTGAATCAGGTGAAAGTTTTAGGAAGATGGCTGAAATCACTGAAAGTGTGATTGAGTTTTTACATGCCAAATAATATACGGAAAGGAGCAGGAGAATCACTGCTAGTAATATACATATAATATATACATATTTTGGGTGCTGTGGTTTCTCACAGATAAAAGAAATATATTTTATGGGTTAGCTAATACTAAACTCCAATGTGTTATCTTCACGTGGATCTATAGTTTTCCGTCTTCTATGTTCTTCTATCCATAAGTGTGTCTCTGAGTGCATTTTTCCACTCCTCATATCAGCTCTGCCCTCTTTTCCTTCACTGCATCCCTCCTCCTTGCTCCCATTCTTTCTCTTATAATTTAAAGAATCTTTTGTTCCATCTCATCACTT
>NC_050526.1:18545997-18551361 GCF_002922805.2 Oryzias melastigma
TAACAAATTTGCCAAAATGTTAGCATGTTGCTAAAATATTATCTAAACTAAAAACTAGCATAAAAAACCCCAGTAGATGGCAAACAAGCAAAAAACGTTAGCACGTTGCTAAAATATTAGCGAAACTCAAAACTAGCATAAAAAAACAGTAGATGCCAAATTAGCTAGAAAAGCTAGCACATTGCTTAATTACTAGCTCAAATCCAAAATAGCCAAAAATACCTCATTAAACAAAATTAGTCAAAAATGTTAGCCTGTTGCTAAAATAGAAGCTCTAAATTAGCATATAAAGACCTCAGTAGATAACGAATTAGCCAAAAACATTAGAATATTGCCTATCAAGCTAAACTTCAAATTAGCCAAAAAAAAAAGCTAGCTTATTGCTTAATTACTTGCTAGACTCTAAAATAGCCTAAAATTCTTCACTAAACTAAATTAGTCAAAAATGGCAGCCCGTTACTAAAAAAGAAGCTAAACTTTAAATTAGCCTAAAAACCCCAGTAGTTAACAAATAAGCCAAAAATGTTAGCACGTTGCTAAAATATTAGCGAAACTCCAAACTAGCATAAATGAAACATCCATCCATCCATCCATCTTCTTAACCGCTTCTTCCCTTTTGGGGTCGCGGGGGTGCCGGAGCCTATCCCGGCTACTGAAGGGCGAAGGCGGGGTACACCCTGGACAGGTCGCCAGTCTGTTGCAGGGCCTCAATCACACACTCATTCACTCACACAATCACACCTAGGGGCAATTCAGAGTCACCAATGAACCTATGAAGCATGTTTTTGGACGGTGGGAGGAAGCTGGAATCCCCGGTGAAAACCCACGCATGCACGGGGAGAACATGCAAACTCCACACAGAAAGGCCCCAAATCCCCCAGCCGGGATTCAAACCGGGGCCTTCTCGCTGTGAGGCGAGAGCGCTAACCACTGCGCCACCGTGCAGCCCATAAATGAAACAGTAGATACCAAATTAGCTAGAAAAGCTAGCACATTGCTTAATTACTAGCTCAAATGCAAAATAGCCCAAAATTCCTCATTAAACTAAATGTTAAATGTTAGCCTGTTGCTAAAATAAAAACTCAACTGCATTTTTTTTAATTGCAATTAAAGATGAAAACAGTCCATGAATATATTTAAAGGCTCGTTGCCAATCTACTTAAAACGTTGAAAGACTTTCCCATTCATTTCGTGACATATGTTGCTCAATATTTCAAAAAACTATAAAGTTTATGAACACCAAAAATACAAGTAGTAATGTCCTGAATCAGGTGAAAGTTTTAGGAAGATGGCTGAAATCACTGAAAGTGTGATTGAGTATTTACATGCCAAATAATATACGGAAAGGAGCAGGAGAATCACTGCTAGTAATATACATATAATATATTCATATTTTGGGTGCTGTGGTTTCTCATAGACAAAAGCAATATATTTTATGGGTTAGCTAATACTAAACTCCAATGTGTTATCTTCACGTGGATCTATAGTTTTCCATCTTCTATTTTCTTCTATCCATAAGTGTGTCTCTGAGTGCATTTCCCCACTCCTCATATCAGCTCTGGCCTCTTTTCCTCCGCTGCATCCCTCCTCCTTGCTCCCATTCTTTCTCTTATAATTTAAAGAATCTTTTGTTCCATCTCATCACTTCCATCACTCCCCCTATGTCCCATTTTACTCTCCTCTGTTGTCTTGCAGCTTTGCCTCATCACTTCCTCTCCATCGGAATCTGTCGTTTTTCTCCAACAACTTCTACCCTCCTGCTGCACCCCTCCCTCCCTCCTCTATCTCCGTCTTCCAGTTGTACCCATGAGCCTCGGTTGTTCTCTGGGTTTTATGCTCCACATTTTACTCTAATCCGTGCTGACACAGACCTCAAAACACATATTCACAGGGTTGGCACTAATTGGTCTGAAGACAGGATTTAAAAAAAAAGAATTTGCTAAAGCTGCTAAACTCTCAGCCATCTGCAGAAATACACAGATGCAAAAAGTATAGATCAAGAAATAATTAATAAAAATGAAACATTGAGCAAAATGTGCCCCTTAGGAAATGTATTAGAAAATCTTTAAATGTCAAAATTTTAGGAAAATAAGCAAAAAGACTTTAAATATATTCATGTTTTCATCATTTATGGCCATTTTCACAAAAATTTGAGTTTAGCAAATATTTTAGCAACATGCTAACGTTTTTGGCTAATTTGTTATCTACTGGCATTTTTTTCAAGGCTACTCTTAGAGTTTAGCTTCTATTTTAGCAACAGGCTAACGTTTTATGCTAATTTTTTATCTACTGTTTTTTTTAAGGCTAATTTAGACTTTAACTTCTATTTTAGCAAGAGGTTCACATTTTTGGCTAATTTGTTATCTACTGTTTTTAGGCTAATTTACTTTTACTAATTTACTGAGGAATTTTAGGCTATTTTTGAGTTTAGCTAGTATGACAACAAGCTAGCTATTTTGGCTAATTTGGCATCTACTGAGGTTCTTTTGGGCTAATTTGGAGTTTGGCTCATATTCAAGCAACACAGAAAATATTTTTGCAAAATGGCATGTATTAGGGATTTTTAAAGGGGCCCTACCATGAAAATTCTACTTTTTTTAAATGCATTTTACTGTTCATTCCTCTCTATAAAGAACCCCAAAGCGGCATTTTGATCCGTTCATGCATTTTAGAGTAATCCTCTAAAAACCTGCACTGTCTGCAGCAGCCCCTCCTATACCCACAAAGACAAGCGGTTGGAAACGTGCTGACGTAAGATCGATGCCAACAGCTCCCTCCAGGAAGAAACTGCTCTGACTGCTCCGCCCCCAGACTAACACAACCTTCAATTTATCCCCTTACCGGTGATAATCAGCAAAAAAAACTTTCATTTTAGATGCAGAATACTGTATATCTTCCAGTTGTGTCCTGTCTTCAATAAATTCCAGCTCAAATAGGTGTTTGTTACTTTTAAGACCCACCCACCCACCTCTGATTAAAACAGTAACTTTCACCAGTAAACGTAACTTTTTAAAACCAGAGATGTCACCAGCAACCACTAAAAACACACACATGTTCTTTGACGTACTGTAAATCTTCAACTGTTTACACAAACGTGAATCAGCTGATTTCGACGCAGACAAAAACAGCTTTTTATATCAGTTTTGTAAGGGATAATGCACGACGAAGTGCGCATTATCAGAAATGAATGCACGCTGTGGAACCCTGAACCGTCCGACGTGAAGTGGTGGACGGTTCAGGAACCACTCCAATGAAAACCATGTTTATATCTTTAACATGTTCTTGGAGCATTTTTGTCATGATGGAGGATTTATATGAAAAAGGTTAAGATTAAAACTGCTTTTCTGAGCATTTCTTTTTTGAGGATGGATCAGGAATGGATAAAAACTGAATAGGGCGGGCCAAAGTCTCATTGCTGTTCTCCAGTTCTAATTCACCCACTTGCAGTTAATTGAGAAACAAAACCTTCAATTCAAATCCAGAAAATGTAATCCATTAGATCTGGTGAGAAACAACGTGAACTCCAAAAGGTCATCAACAAAACTAACAATTTTATCAAGTAAGGCTGACAAAATTACTGCCTCTCTTTTGATGAAATGAAAAACTGATCACTGAAATAACATGAGATTGACTCAGATAAAAACAAATTCAATTGAGTTCAAATGCCGTTACAAAAGGAATAATGCGAGCTTGGTCAAAAATGACAAAAGCCAAACAAACTTCAATCTTTTAAATCATTTTGTAGCATTGTTAGTTACATTGTACTAAAACCAAACTACACGTCCCATCTGAAGGCTTTCATAGTCTTGGGATTTCATTGTATCCACACAGTGACTGACAGTATTGTACTTTAAATACTAGAAAATACTTCCTCATTTACCTGCACTTTTTAAAATAATCAGGGAGCAACGTGGGGTTCAGTCTCTTAACCAAAGACATTTTGACAGACATGGTGCTTTACTTTAATGTGAAGACATACAGTGAGAAGCATTTGTTCAAAATTTTATAAAATGTACCCAATATGTTTTAGTATTATAAAAATGTCAAGAGTTGTTCCATACCATCTATTCACTGCTGATAGCGTTGACTTCTACCTCTTTCTTGTAATAATTTTTCACTGGCATATAAAAGGGCCTGAAACAGCTCTGTATCCTTCTTCCATTCTAGAAATCAGACATGATCCAAAAATAGACTTTACAGAGTTGAAAGGTATTTTTTACTCTGAATTCAGCGTTTCCGCCATGACTGGTATAACTTGGGACAGTAATAAAACACGTGATTGAGATTTCCCCTCAATAAAATCATTGTCTCCAACACTGAATCAGCATTCCTGTATTAGTACCCTGGAGAAGAGTTGGAAGAGTCTTCCAATACTCGTCCAGCATGGACCTCTTCACTCTGATCGCCCTCAGAAGCCACAAACGTCTTCCATTAGGCCAACTACAGAATAGTGGAAGCTACGATGGATCGTCATGACGGTTGTCTTCTCAGCAATACAGCATTGTTTGATCTCATGGTAGCTTTTACAGTTGAGATACAGCCATTTTTTGAAGAATTTGAAAGAATTGGATTTGTTTGATAATGAATGTATAACTTTGCTTTGCTGTTGTTTGAAGTCGTTTAGAGGAACTCTGTAAAAAACTGTTTGTTGAAAGTTAATTTTTCCTTTGTGGGAGCTTAAAACTCCTTATGTGTGTAAATGAGCTGTATGCGGTTAGACTTTAGGCGTTAGGATGGATGTCTGTGTCAGATACTTACTGTCAAAAGGTTTTTTTTTTTTTAGCATGTCACCAATACTACATCTTTTCACCACTTTCTACCATATTTTCAGGCTGAATTAGCCAGGATTTTAGACCTACCAATTGATCTACACAACTGTTTTTTGCACATTGTACAAGAGCAAATGTCAATAAAATCACAAGGAAATATAAAATGAAAGCACAATAAATATCAGGTAACAGAAAATGCAGATTGAAACAGATGAGTTTTGAGTTTAGATTGGAAGGTTGGAAGAGAATTTGGGACTCCAAAGTTATACACTGTTAGCCCGGATTTCAGTTCTACTCAAACAATCAATTTCAATGTACATAAATAATTTAAGTTTCATAGCATTACTATCAAATTTAAGCACAATCTACAAAATCAAAGTAGAATGAACTTACATTTGAAAGTAATGTCATGGACGAGTAACTTTAAGCTAATTGTGATTGAATGTTTAAGTTTTGGTCTCAAAATTCCGCTGCATTCACGTACCGTTGGAAGGTTTAGAGTTTCCAAAGTCATTTTTCAATTTGGTAGATGCAAAGAAAACTTTTTATATTTTCATACTAAAATAATTTAAAAAGACATGGCTAACTGTTACCT
>NC_050526.1:18552198-18555772 GCF_002922805.2 Oryzias melastigma
ACACTGTTAGCCCGGATTTCAATTCTACTCAAACAATCAATTTCAATGTACATAAATAATTTAAGTTTCATAGCATTACTATCAAATTTAAGCACAATCTACAAAATCAAAGTAGAATGAACTTACATTTGAAAGTAATGTCATGGACGAATAACTTTAAGCTAATTGTGATTGAATGTTTAAGTTTTGGTCTCAAAATTCCGCTGCATTCACGTACTGTTGGAAGGTTTAGAGTTTCCGAAGTCATTTTTCAATTTGGTAGATGCAAAGAAAACTTTTTATATTTTCATACTAAAATAATTTAAAAAGACATGGCTAACTGTTACCTTTGATATTAAATGTTGTTCAACTATGCAGAAAGACTTTTTAAGCTTTATATCAGAGGTTTTACCCCATACTGGATATTGTATTCTACTAGTACACTCTGCAGTACCTAAAATCATAAAAATATTAACTTGATATCATGGTTCATGCAAATAAATAAATAAATAATCTATTTTATTCTTCATGGGCAGATTTTTGATGTAGCTAATCAGTGTTTGAGAGGTTTTTTTTCTCAGTCTATAAATTAACCGATTATTCTGATAGCACCTGAACGCAGCATAGGGCACCTGCCTGAGGACCGCTGCAGTACGTCACATTTCCTGCGAATTTTCAACTGTTCGACGCTGTTGTGCGCGCCATTTATTTGGAGTACAGGAGATGAGAAACGGAGGGAGACAGGACGACTGAGGCTGGTGAGTGTGCGACTACGTTTACTCTGTGGAAGCTTTTGATTAAAAGTTAGCTCTCATTCCAGAGTTTTTACAGCAGTGGGAAAAAACGTGTTCATTAGCTAAACTCGGGTGGTAATGTTTAGACACATTTAGGCTGTGTCCAAATTCGGGTTCTGCGTCCTCCCTAGGCTGAGTTTGTCGGCCGGTGACGTCACAGCGCAGCGACAAGTGCTGTCCAAATCCAATGGCTGCTTAAAACGAGCCCAGGGAACGCAACCTTCCTTTTCCAAAATTGAAGGATCTTCACTATATTAATAGAGCCGGTGTCACTGACCCTGTTCTTCGTCACCGACCCTGTTCTTCGTAAACTCCACTGCCCTGCTTCAGTAATTCCTGATTAGCTGGATTGGATAAGCTCCGTTTCTGATTGACTGAACACACCTGATCAGGTGAGCAGACGTAGCTAAAACAGGTTTAGCTGCTAAACAAACAGGGCAGGAGCTCAATAACAACAGAGTTGGTGACTATTACTGTAGACTTGAGTGTTTTTGTGTTTTAATGTGAACATTTTTGAGATGGATTAAACCCGTCATCCCCCCCTCTGTCATTTTATGACTTGATTGATTTAAAAATAATCCACTTCATGTTCAAAGTAAAAAACAAACAATTCCCAGAAAGTATCCAAAAGCTGTTCCAGTTAAGAGAAAATAAATATACGCTAAGAGGTTCAAACATTTACGTCAAACCACCTGTTGGAACAAACATTAAACTCCACTGCATCTCCACAAGGGGGGTGCAGTTATGGAATAACTGTAGGGAAGATATAAAAAGTTGTCAAACCTTACATACATTAAAAATATTAATCAAATGTAATAAAATTAATAAATATGAAGACATTGGTAAGGATACAGTATGTTGAATGTTACATGAATATTAGTAAATATAAATGTCGTGATTGTTTTTCGCTGTTCTTTATATTAATGAAATGTATTCTTTTCTTTTGTTCATGTAGCTCAACATAGCCAATGAGAAATTGTATATTTAATTTGGGCTGAAAAAGATCAAAGGGGGTTGGAGTTGATAAGCTATTAGCTTCATCCAAAGCCCCTTTTCGAACTATGAACATCTCTTGTTGCATGCAAGATTAATTGTGGGAGAAATTGCTTTGTTTTGCTTTGTTTCTTGTTTGTTTGCTTTTGCTCTTTTCATTTTCTCTGTGTTATCATTGTTCTTGTTCGAAAATAAAATTATATATAAAAGAAATAAATAAATAAATAAATATGAGATAGTGCATGAACAGGCTTTGGAAAAAAAAACTTAAAAAAAAAAATCTCTTGATTATTTAAGAGCTTTTATGATGTTGACTCTTTTATGAATTCGTTTAACAGTCATTGTGAGACCATTTTAAATGAGGTCGCTCCTGTCAGAGTGAAAATTGTCTACCCCAAATTGTCTCATCCTTGGATGAATGAAGAAATTTGCAGCTCCAGAAGGTTGTGTTGCAAAGTGGAGCATTTGTGGAAATCAACAAATTTGGAAGTGCATAGACTACATCTTAAAGATCTGATCTGTTCCTTGAATGAAATGATGAAGCAGGCCAGATCTGCCTTCTTTTGTAAACTTATTTCTACAAAAAAGAAAATGCCTAAGTTTGTCTTCAGCACTAAACTCTCTCGATTCACCCTGCACCTCCAAATTCCCGAACCTTTCTCTGCCTGACTGTAGCTCATTTCTTCAGGGTTTCTTAGCTAAGGTTTTGGATGTTGGAGCAAACATCCCTCCTTTAGCCAGTGTTCAGCTCTCTCAGAGCCCACACTGTTCACACTTATGGTCCAGTTTTGCCCCTGTCTCAGTAGAGGACATTCATTCTCTGCTGGAAAGGATCAAACCCTCGTCCTGCCCTCTTGACATTATTCCCACCTCTGTCTTTCTAAAAGTGTTCCAGTGTATAGGTTCCACTGTTGTTGACCTCATTAACCTTTCTTTGAAATTAGGATCTGTCCCTAACTTTCTCAAACACACTTTGATAAATCCTGTTCTCAAAAAGCCTAATTTAGATCAGTCAGACCCAAATAACCAATATCGAAACTTCCTTTCATCTCCAAAGTCCTGGAGAAAGTGGTCGCTGACCAACTAAACGTGTTCCTGGAAGAACATAAAATTTCAGATTCTTTCCAGTCAGGCTTTAGGAAGAATCACTCCACTGAAACAGCTCTTTTGAGAGTTTCTAATGATGTTTTCATGGCAGCTGACTCGGGCCAGTACTCTGTCCTTGTGCTTTTAGATTTGAAATCAGCGTTTGACACCGTTAATCATAACATTTTAATTCAACTTCTTCACAATGATTACGGTCTCTCTGGGTCAGTTTTAAATTGGTTTATTTCGTACCTTAGTGGAAGAACTTTTAATGTGGCTGTTGGCTCCCTAACCTCCGCAGCGGAAAAGGTAAATTGTGGCGTTCCCCAGGGCTCTGCACTTGGCCCTATTTTATTCATTTTATATTTGATCCCTCTTGGGAAACTCATCATTAAATTCAGCCACGTTTCTTATCATTTTTATGCAGGTGATATCCAGCTCTACTGTTCTTTCCCAGAAAATGATTATTACAAACTGCAAAGACTGTTGGATTGTTTAACAAACATCACAACGTGGCTCTGTAATAATAATTTAGTTCTAAACTCCCAGAAAACCAAGACATTGATCTTTGCCTCAGAAAATAAAATTCCTTCTATCAGACAACACCTCGGGTCTCTGAGCTCTTCTGTCACCGGCCACCTTCATGTCTGCATTCACTGCATCCATAAACCTCCTCTTTGGTCTTCCTCTAGACCTCTTTCCTGCAGCTCTAGACTCAGCAT
>NC_050526.1:18557319-18559718 GCF_002922805.2 Oryzias melastigma
TTTTCATCAGTTTGTGGCAAATAGCCTCACACACCCCATACACACACCTGTGTACGGTCGTTTTACTGACTCCAAATGTCTCTGCCACCTCTCTGTACTCGGCACATGTTGCTAGTTTGTAGATGGCGATGGCGATGCGCTTTTTCACAGCAACTGGCTGCCTTGGGCATCGCACAGCGGGCGCCACGAGAGGTCCCACGGCATCGCACAGCTCATCAAAAGTTGAGCGTGTCATGCGAAAATACTGAATCCACAGCTCTTCGGTGAATTCTTCAACCACCATTTCCCAAAAATGTTTGACTCTACGCCGCTCCCACGTTTAAGGAGCCTGCCGCTCCAAGGCTCGGATCAGACGTAGACGTCTTCTCTGAATGGCAAGGATGAGAGCTAGCGCAGTGGCAGAAATGTGAATGAATCTACTGCACATCAAAATAGTGTTTATATCCGTCGTCATGTTTTTTTTAATGACTTATTGCGGGAATTACTTCGAGTTTTTCGCATAATCATGGTGTAATGGAAACGCTGTTTTTTCGAAACAGTGTTTTATCGACATTCTAGAAATTTCGATAAAGTTTTGCGCAAAAGTGTAATGGAAACGCAGCTAATGGCGCCTGTGTGCGCATGTCTCTGTCTATAGCAGCGAATAGGCAAGGGCTAATCCAGTAATACTGCTTGTAATACATTTGAAATTAAAATTTGAATACATATAAAAATTTGTTCAAAATGTGTTTACTTCTTTTTACTTCTTTCAACTAAAATGATTCTAATAAATTTTTGTCAATTTCAATTTATTTTAAAGAAAACGTGATAAAATCAAAATCATGAAATAAAATTTTTAAAAATTGTGAATTATTTTTTTGCCATATCGCCCAGCGATATATTACAGACTAAACAGCCATTTTCTGACGGTAATTATTACAGTTCTCTGAGTCAGTGAACTGGACTGAAGTTCCAACCCTCATCCATTTTTATTGGTCCTCCTTATAGGCTTACCACAACGCACCATAAGGGGGCCAGACGTTTTTGAGGTAAAAAAAACTTCCATATGAAAATGAAGAAAAGATTTGAAACTGAAAAATAATTCTTGAAATTGAAATTTTGAGATTTGAAACCTAAAAATACAAAACATTTGAAACTAAACTTAGTTATTTTCAGCTTATTTTCGAATAGCAACAAGTTTTAGACATTTATATATATTTTTTTACTAAACACACATTTTTTTTCCAATTTGATTTATTTGGGTTTCAAATAATATTGGCCCCGACTGAGCTCCATACCTTTCCCTCCTCACGTGTTTTCTTGATCGGCGGCCACAGCTTCTGTCGGTTCTCCATGTCCTCCGTAGTGAGGTCCTCCTTGAAGCGTCATCCTTTTTACAGGAGAAACCGCTCTCCAAATCTCCTACTTCAGGCGACGGGAGATAAACCTGATGACAACTCCTCTCGGTCTGACATCCTCCTGGCGTTTCCTCCTCATCCGATGAGCAACATCGGTGGCATCTGGAAGCTTCCCTTTCTCGGCTGGCAGGACTCCTTGACAGATGTTGATCACCTTCTCCCGCACGTTTTCCCTCTCAGACTCCGGAAGTCCGTACAGCCGTCCGTACATTTTAAAGTGTGTCTCTTCTTGGGTTAATTAAGTTGGCGAGCATGTTAATAGAATCGTCAGACAGTTCCGGGACCAGGGCAGGGAAGGTTTCTTGGCAAGCGGAGGCTTACTTGGAGTAACTGGCAGTGAGGGGAAGTCCTCCGACGCCACATGCAGATCCATTTCGTCACAATAATCATGTTCGCTAGCTAACAAGCTAGCTGAATTTTTCCCTCCTTCGGTCGGATGTTTCACGTCGCTTTGTGGATCTAGACATTTTAATGTGATGTGATATCAAAAGACTCTAAATTGTTACCGTAATGTTTATACGGGGAAAAGTTTGCTGCTCCAAAAAAATCAACTTCATAAAGTTAGGTGTTTCCCAGCATGCACTGCGGCTCAAGATATATCTTTGTAAAAGAAAAAACATTTAAAATTCTATTTATTTTTCTTCATATTTTATTTGAAAGTAACAACCAAATAGCGTGTAATTCAAAATTGCCTAAAAAAACTGTAGTTAAAACCATTTGTTTGCACTCATGTACACACGTAGGGGTATAAATACCAGTGAGCGACTATCGCACTGTTGGATCAAGTCTGGCAGTGTGCCTCTGTGCTGGGGGGCACCGCACGAGGGAGACTGGAGGGCTGCTGGGCTGGCGGGAGGGAGGCGAGCTAGCGGCCATTGTACAAGATTGCCAGCGGGAGCTCAGCACTGGCACCGCTGACCATCCAGGTCGTTGTTCGTCTAGCAGCGCTCCAGTCTACCTCCAACTGTCAGGCTTGGTCCAATATTAATGGTTGGTTAATAA
>NC_050526.1:18560259-18561988 GCF_002922805.2 Oryzias melastigma
TTTATTCATTTAAAACAATTTCAAAATAAAAGCTTTGCACTTCCCAGTTGCCTTAAATTTAAACTATGCAGGAAGTTGAGACAAAAAGTATCTCCATTAAGATGCAAAGCAATGTTTTAAAATTGTACTTAAAAATGTATGTATAAAAATTGAAAGACTTTTTTTTATTCATTTAAAACAATTTCAAAATAAAAGCTTTGCACTTTCCATCCATCCATCTTCTTGGCCGCTTCTTCCCTTTCAGGGTCGCGGGGGTGCCGGAGCCTAACCCAGCTACTGACAGGCGAAGGCGGGGTACACCTTGGACAGGTCGCCAGTCTGTCGCAGGGCCTCAATCACACACACATTCACTCTCACATTCACACCTAGGGGCAATTTAGAGTCACCAATTAACCTATAAAGCATGTTTTTGGACGGTGGGAGGAAGCCGGAGTCCCCGGTGAAAACCCACGCATGCACGGGGAGAACATGCAAACTCCACACAGAAAGGTCCCAGCCGGGATTCGAACCGGGGCCTTCTCGCTGTGAGGCAAGAGCGCTAACCACTGCGCCACCGTGCCCTTTGCACTTCCCAGTTGCCTTAAATTTAAACTATGCAGGAAGTTGAGACAAAAAGCGACAAAAGTATCTCCATTAAGATGCAAAGCAATGTTTTAAAATTTTAACATATAACATTTTAACGGACATTTTTTTCTCTTCGAAGACAAACAGTAAATTAGCTGTCGGCACAGGTGGCTGCCCCGCCAGACGACGAGGACGTCGTGGGCCTCGAGTGAAGAACTAGAGACAGAAAAAAAGACAGAACGACTGAATCTGGTGTTATTTTATATACAGTCTATGTGAGCGACCGACCGCGGTTTTCTCTGTCGTAAGTTTAACTAAAGTTTGCATTGACTTTTAAAGGCCTCGTGCAGTGGTAATTTTTTTTTTACATTTAGAAAGTCAATGGAACTTGCAAAACGAATCTGATAAAAATATTCACTTAAAATGATCCAGCGCGATTTTATTGATCATTTTATGGTCGTGCACAGCTTTAAATTTGGGCGATAGGTGGTGATGGGCGGGGGCTTCGCGTGACGTCACTTCGGGATCCCAGAGTGTAAACAACAATGGAGGAGGGTTTGAGAAGCGACGTAGACCACGATTTAGTGGATATTTCTTTGGATGAAGGTGATGAGCCTTCATCAAACACGGAAATTTTAACGACACAGGGTTCAGAGGGTGTACAGCCCTACCAGTTTGAACCGGAGGTTTCCTCATCTGAGGATACAGGGGCTTCGGATGAAGATGGTGAAAGCTCATACAGCGATGGTGGGGAGAAGACGATCAAACTTGACTATTTAGAGGAATTAAAAGTCGTAACAAGGTTACTGTAGGTGAACCTGCGGAAGGATCATTACCGGAAAAGGAAAGGCACCGCCGCTGCCACGGAGCGTCATTTGACGTCCTCCTCCAGGGCCGAGGTGGACGGAGCCCCCCCGCCCGGGTCTGCTGCTGCTGCGGCGACGGGTGGGCTCGCTCCCCCGCCGCCCTCTCGGCCTCCCTCGCCCGCGCGCAACAAACCATCGCGTGGGTCCTCTTTCCAGACGACCGGCGGGGTCCTCCTGCGCCCCGCACGGAGGCCACCCCCGCCGGCCTCACGGCCCCGGGATGGAGTAAAAACCCTTCGTGCGGGGTCGGCTGCCGGCGCCGGACGACCGTCCGGCGAACCCACGCACCCCCCATGCCC
>NC_050526.1:18562402-18601600 GCF_002922805.2 Oryzias melastigma
TTGTAATACAATAATTAAATTGTGCCATTTTTTTCTGGTTTCTATTTAACCATATACAGTATGAGTGTACTTAATTATGTGTATGATCCTCCAGAACACTGAGCAACAGACACCAGGTGCCTTTGTCTTCAGGGACTGCCAGTCGTCTTGGGGGATGACCCTTCTGCATTCTTCCAAAGCTGCTCGGTAAGTAACTGAGTTTGTCTTGAATATCTGCATTATTGATTCACAACACAACCATCTGATATGAATTTTCTATTAAATAATTCATTACTACTATAACTACCAATTACAAACAAATTAACATTTTCAAAATATTGAACTTTCCCCTTTGGCTTATTTCTATGAAACTGTCATCAACTAGTGTGGGAAACATAAATTCATAAGTTAAATATATTCTTACTTTTTGACACAAATCGTAAAGGAAACATATCATGAAAATCCACGATTTCTCTCTTTAAAGGGAACTTCGGCTATATTGATATCTTGGCTCTATATGGATTACTTTGCTGTTTGCAACATAATGAAAAGCTTAAAATGTCATAAATAATTTCCGGTTTTAGGATTTTTATCAAAACTTGATTCACATGTAGGTTGCCATTGATGAAAGACTCAGTAAGTAGGAACAAGCTTTCTTTGAACGACAAATGGACTTAAAAGTGGGTAATAATAAAAACAAAACAACAACCGGCTTACTCCGATTCCCTGGAGTGGCCTTCATTGTAAGTATGAGCCACAATATTTATTTATGGGACTTAATAAGGACTAACTGGTTTTATGTTAGCTTGTTAGCGTGTTTTATACCTGATTTATCATAACACATAAGCATTAGATGCATACATCTAATGCTATACACCTAAATTTATTTACTGTGTAACCTTAAAGTTATACGATGGAAGGAAGTTGGTATAATAAGCTATTCTTCCATCATAAGCAGGAGAGAATAATAAGGCTCAAACAGTTACTAAGCAAGTCTAAGTAAATTACCTTCGTTTGCTTTTATTTAGTTTGATTGTACAAGGACTATAAGCTCATATAATTTTTAGCCACGATCTGTCTACATAAAACAAGTTAGTCCTTATGAGGTCCCATAAAGAAATCTCTCGACTCGTACTTACAGAGAAGTCCACACACAGAACAAGGAATCAGAGTAAGCCTGTTGTCACTCTGTTTTTACTATTACCAGTCAATGAGCAGGTACTATTCTGAGGCCCTCATGATCAACTTTCACACATAATATAAAAATGAACAGTCAAAAATGAGTCTAATGCAAAAGAATAAACAAAGAAAAAAATCGTTGATTTATAATAGTGGTGACATTAACATTTAAAATAAAACCGTCTGATTAATTTGATCAATATTTATTACATTATTTTTTATGATGAAGTGAATGTTTTTTTTTTAGTTTTGCTGTTTTTTTTTAATTTTTATGTTGGAATGAAAATATCTTGTGTGTGTATATATTTTTATTTCTTGAAAACTACTTGAATAGTTCGGTCTCAAATCTGATTTAAATCTTTCAATACAGCATATTGACATTGCATTTTCTTCTCTCTGTTTCTTTTTCTGTTAGGATGCAACTGCCAAGGACTTGTACAGTGAAACTCCAGTGGGAATCCTCTGCATTGACAAACATCCTCAACTCAACCCATCAGAGTGAGCATCATCCTGGAAGGGAGTGTAGTAATGGAGGAGCTGGCCAACCTACCGCTGGCTTTCTGTGTCCTTTTTGGACTGATCTATGCTTTGCACTTGGATTACCCCAAGTGCATGAAAAGCACCTTCCACTTTATTCACCAAGTCATCCTAAACCTTGGCAGAGTTGAGCCGAAACCCAAATTCAATCTTTGAAGATGTGTGTGTTTAAAACAGGCGTCTTAACCCATTGCTCTGGATGTGAGTGCTTGGTTATTTGTAATGTTGCACTTTAAAAATACCATTACTGTTGACACTGTTCGATATGCAAGTTTTATTTATGCATTGCCACTGATTTTGCAATTTGATTCCATACTGATTGTGTATGATTAATGTTTTTAGCATTGCTACCTATGTTGTATAGCATTCTTGATGTTGTAGTTTAATGCCATACTGATTCAGAACAGTATTATTAGATTTTTTTTTTTTTAATTGCAAACATTTTTTATTGACCAGATAAAGATAAGTTTAAAAAACATGTTAACAAGAAAAATTTCTGTGTATGGAGACAAATAAATAATCAAGAATGTACTCGTCTGATTTTGCATTTTATATCCTTAATTTATAGCAGTCTTGGGAAAATGGATTTTTAAGGTAAATCAACTTGGAGGTTAGTGTATTCAGCTTAAAGTTATAAGTGGAATAAATATGTACATAATTGATCTTACTAATAATGGTAAGTTTAATCATCTTGAAGGTTAGTGCACTTAACTTAAAATTAACAGTGGAATAAAATAGCAATGCAGTTAATATTACTAATTATTTTAAGTTTAATCAACCTGGAAGTTTGTGCACTTAACTTAAAATTAACAGCAGAATGAAGTGGCAAAGCAATTAATGTTACTAATTATTTTATGTTAAACTAAACATTACTTAATTTTTTTAGGGTAACCAGTTTCTATAAATTTTTTTAGTAAACTCTACTTATCCGGGTTTACAGTGTAACGTCTTCCAGTAAGTAGAGTGACATCAGCTAAATGTGGCCACTTTTTGGTCAATTACTTGGAAAACTGAGAAAAAACAACATTTGATTGTGTTCCTAGTATTCATAATGATTTTTTAAAATAATTTTTTTGTATTGAATTTACAGGATAAAATATGACTGTTATGGCAAACACTTTTCTACCTTTCTCGAAGGCCCAAAGTGCTTTCAGTAACAGACACATTCACACGTTGACACACTGATGGTGGCTCTGCGGCCGAACACTGGCGCCAACCTTCCACCAGAGGCAATGTGGGGTTCTTGCCCAAGGACACTTCGACAAATGGGCTGGCAAGGCAGGAATCGAACCCGCAACCTTTCAATCAAGAGACGACCGCCCTACCGCTGCACCACAACCCTTGAAACTCTACAGCTGCTGAAACACCCCATTTCTGAACCGTCCAACATTCAAGTAAAATGGGACAAATGAGCAACTAAAATGATTCACTTAAACTGTGAAGTACACATGAGTTATTCTGGCATCTCATTTATTACAAAAAAACTAATAAAAATATGATCTTAATAGCAGCTTTTATATTTTCCTAATGTTTAGGAATTTATTTAAACAGACCTTTTCATAATTTGTATATTATTTTTTAAGAACAAACTAATGTCTAATTTAGCTGGATTTTAAAGTTACTCATTTACAAGAATTCTAGTATATTTTATTAACATCATGTAATCATATTTCCAACACAGAAGCTATAAATGCCTTACACCGCATACATTATTCCTGCATAGTTTCCATGGTTATTGGTTTGCTTTAAACTAAAACAGACATAAATATTTCTTTTCCCCCTCTTTATTCTCAAGAAATTACATAGCAGAGCCTCAGTTACTCATTTATCCTATAGACTTGTTATTTTTAGGGAAATACTTGATAATCATTAAATCAAGTTTTTTCTAAGACAGAAAGCAAATATTTCCTTTGTGTTATTTTGTATTTCAGCTGCCATCACACAGTGCTTCATTTTTGTATGAACCGTGCATGATTATTGTACTGACTACATGCAATTCATTAGTGATTTGTGCATCAATTATAATTTTGAGGTGATATATGTGGCGTATGCGTGATATTAAAGTTATACATCGGTAGTACATGTGTGAAAAATTTGATATACATATAGTCGTAAAGCCACAAATTTGCGTATGCATCAAACAAAAATCATGCACAATTGTGTAACTCTGCAAAGCGGTGTGCGGACGGAGTGTGCGCGGTATCCGCCTAACTTCCAGTTCACAGCGTTTCTCCGCGACGGTTAACAGGCGCGTCTGCCCCCGCGGCGTAATCCGCCCCCTAAGTGGATCTGTGTGTGGGTCTCAGTGTATGTTTGTGTGTTATTTTCATCTCTACAGTGTGTTTAGATACAAAATATGATTGTGTTTGTCAACCGTGGTATTTTATTGTGAAAAATTGGTTATAGTTTGAAAATTGACTGGATTTTCTTGTGTCTTTCCGCAACTTCTTGCCACGGATCACTTGCGGCTTGTGCTAAAAATACACCAGGCGGCGAAACGACCGCTCCATGGCACGAGCCGGCCGCGGATGTCCACGGCGCTTCGCGTCTGGTGTGAACTACACCATAGGTTAACAAGGGCGTCGAATGGAAGCGGTCTCCGTTCTGCGGCGCTTCCACGTCTGATGTGAATCAGGCGTAAGATTTACGTAATAATAACGTACAATCTATATAAAATAGTCATAAATTGCCCAATTCCCAACAGACAAAAAATGTTGAACAGCTCAGAACCAAATTCACGTAAAGACCTTTCAGCCAAATTGAAGTCCCAGGACGCAAATTCTGTGTCCTCACCACAGCTCTAGTGGAACCAGGCATCAAAGTTCACCCAATCTTAGTCAGCCTTTTCATTTACTGGAGTTATCATCAAGAGCCTCGAAGTAAAAGCTTACTTCTACATGTCTTTATCATCTGTCCTTTTCTCGTGTGTGAGAGAGACTTGGCACCAAAGCTAACTCACACAATGAATTACAAAATAAAATGTAAAGATGCATTAGTGTCTCATTAAATGATCATAATGAGATATTTAAATATTAATACGTGATAAAACTCAACTCATAAAACGGCTCATTTTAGCTTCAACTTACTTGATCTACTCGCACAGCCCGATTGGTCCAATTATTCTGACATAAATGTGGGGTTGGACCCAAAATGTGGGACAAAGGGAAACATTGATAGAAAACCATAAATATTACAAAAAACATCTTTGTAGGTTCAATGAATTAAGGGGAGATAAAAAAGGGTGACAACAACGAAAAAGCTTAGAACCCCACAAAACATGTAAATCTACTGTGAATAACTGAAATAACTGAAGCCAGCTGTGAATATGATGATCCTTTGATTTGGGGACAAAAACACAAAACCTGGAAAACATAGAAAGTAGACTACAGAAAAAAAGTGATGGACATAGAAAATTTAAAACTACTTGGCTGCCAAAGATTATGAAGTTAATCAGACATCATAGCTGCAAAAACTTGAATCAGTGACATCAGCAAACTTGGATCTTTAGTTCAGTTATATATATATACATACATATATATAATGTTTTTTTTATCAATATATATGTTGATATATATGTTTTTTTATCAATTATAAATGTAGTTATGTAATATATATACATACATATACATATATATTGTAAAATAAATGTAATTAAAAATATAGACACATTTATAAGTGAATGGTCAAAGCTTTTTTAAACCTTCGTCTTTAAAACCAAGACTTAAAATGAAAACACAGAGTTCATGTTTGAGTTTAAATTTCTTTGACATGCATTTGGAAATAGTCTAAAAAGGTGACAGAACAGTGAATCAAGTCTCCCAGCAGGGATGTATTTGGAACAGGTGCTCATGACATGAAGCCATAACATCTACATCAAGAAGGCGAAACATGTGACACCAAATGTATACAGAGGAATCAAAAATAGCAGATGAGAAGACAGGACCTAACACCACATTCTTTCTCCCAACTGGTGTTAAACAACAATCGAATAATCCAACTAGATCCATCTATCTGAGGAAAGTTGTTAATCAAATCGAATTGACCTATACCATCATAAAATCTTTTCAGAATGAAATAAATCTGTGCAAATTGATCAGATTGGAAAATATTTCCCAAATTTCCGATTCCTTCCTTTCTTTGGGTTCATGCTGTCAAGAGAAAAGTTCAAAAAGGCCCCATACTGTATATTTAGAAAATTACTTGTAAAAGGTAGCTTTAAAAAAAAATAAAGAAATAAAAGCACACTCAGAAGATCGTCTCGTTCCATGTTAACACTAAAACACCTGAGATGTCGCCGGCAATGCTCCAGTGTTAAGCTGCATCCACATTGAATGTGATTCGTGTGGCGAAGGCGACCAGTTTTAATGTTAAATCAATGGTACAGATGCAAAATGAGGCGATCTGAAGTCCCGCTGCGCTATATGAGCGATGGGTGCGGCGCGAAAGTCTGCCAGCAGTTCAATTAGACCGACGAGTCGCGAATTGGCCGGCAAAACCAAAATATAAATATCTTATGTTTGACAGGTCATCGCGTTGCATCTACCAATCAGCTTTGGAGACTCGACGTTTTCAGTGACTTGATCAACAGGTACAATGCCATTCCAAAGCCAGCGTTTTTGTTCTGAACTTCCATCTTTTTCCTCAACCAGTTGGAGCTGCAGGTTTTCAGAGCTCATCTGGCTACTTTGGGGCGAAGGCGGGATACGCTCTGGACAGATCGCCAGTTTTTGCTCACTTACTCCATATGACGGCAGACAGAGAGCCACTACGGGGTGCAGAGGCTGCCGGCTTCATTAAAACATTAAATTAAAAGTCTCCTAATTGTTTCCCCCTCGAGTAAATATGAGACGGTGAGCCTTCAAGCTCAGCCACAGAGACACAGAAACACAGCGGAGGCGGCTGTCATACAGACGTAGCCCCCTGTACTGGGAACATCTTTTAATAATAATAATAACCCAAACGTGGAAACATGATAACCTGTCAGGTTCCAAAGCTCTGTTTCCAGGAGCCATCGCCTGGCCGAGTACTGACTGCACTCAATCTCCCATAAACCCAAGCGCACAATGTTTGGATGGCTCCACACCTGGTTCTCATCAGTTCATCAACCACAGGACATTTAAGTACCGCTCAGACCACACTCAGTGTGAAGTATTGCCTGTGTTTGTCTGCCAGCAAATCGAGCATTTACCTCTGATATGAACCCGTTACTTGACCCTGCTTTGTTCCTGACTCCGCCTCCAAGCCGCCTGCCCCGACCTGTTGCCCTGACTTTACTCTGATTGAACTCAGTGGACTCTTAGCTTAGCCTGGCTGCTTCTCTTTTCCATAAACCTGCTACAACTGGAACCAGCTGTCTGCCCGTTTGCAACATTACTGATATTTTTGTAGAACTCTTCACAATAAATAAACCTTATTTCCCAACATCCTTTGTGTCTTCCATATCCACAGACACCGTTCCTTATACCTATCATCCTGTAAGTTGGTAGCTCCTCCCACAGGCAGCCACAAAGCGTCAAGCTTGAGGAAACAGTTTATGAGAGACGATGAGCAGCGAATTCAGGCGGGACACAAAAATTGCGTTCACTTTTGTTTTGTCTTCCTTGTGGCAAATAGACCTTGGGTTTGTAATTATACACACACACACATATATATATATAGGATATAATATTACATAACATTATGTATGTATATACAGTATATATATAAATAAATATACATGTAGACAATAATTATTTTTACTTGTTTACACATTTTTAAATTATTCTTGATTATATTTTAAGAAATAGAAGGAATCATGAGAACTTCACCTGCACTGTACAGGTGTTTATCTCTGAGTCACACAGGTTGAATTTTTATGGTTAAAGATGTCCGGGATTGATATTAGATCAGTGAATCGTATCGTCAACCAGAAATTATGATATGAATCGAATTGTCCTTAATGAGTTATTACACCCACGTGTGAGGAACTAGTCTTTTTCATATAGATGGATCTATTTAATTTAAAATGTTAAATGTTGCTTTGTAGAACTTTCAATGTAAAGACAGACGTTTTCCTGCCGTCACGTGGTGCGTTTGATCGCCTTATTGTAACACGAGGGGAGCGCACAGCCGCGCGAGGCTGCTCATCTCTCCACAGCCACGGCTCCGTGTGTGTCCCCGTGCGCGTGTGTGCGCGTTGTGGGCCATTCTGTTACACAATCGCTTTCAGTTTCCGAGCCCTGCCTGCCTGGTGGCTCCCCGCCCACCGCTGCTCTCCGCTGCCTGCCTGGCTGACTGACTGCTGGGCGGACCGGGGCAGATCCGATCCGAGCCGACCAGTTCCGCGTTCTCTCTCCGGTACTCATTGGCAGACTGATCGGGAGGACCAGGCGGTGTCATGGTGGACGTTCCTGCCCCGCCGCGGCATCCGTAACTCCGCGAAGTGTGGACGGAGGTGAGGAACGATGTCATCGGTTCGGATTATTTCGGATTCATCAGCTAAACTTTGACGCTACCGGCTGGACCCCCCCTCCTCCCCCCTATACCCATCCGTTTGGGCAAAGTGCGTCGTCATGTGCGCGCACGTGCGGGATTTAAGGTGCGTTAACGCATGGGGAAGCGCGCGTTCGTTTCCTCCACATGAAAACGGGACCGCTTTACAACTTTTACCGTCGACGCGCGCGCGCGCACCTACGCTCGCATGTTTATGGGGGGGCTAAAAAGGCAAACGGCGAGCGCGCGCGAGCGAACGCACATCGCTGCGTCACCGCAGAGAGAGAGAGAGTGTCGTCCCTAAATGTTGTTTGGACACAGGTGACGTAGAACGTGACGCGCATTCGTAATGAGACGGGCTGACATGCCTCACTGGCTGCTTCGAGAAGCGGTGCGCACGTGCGGCTTGAGCGCGAGCCGCGCTGAACCGGGCCGGGCCGGTCCGGAGTGCTTGTGTAGTTTTAAGCCTGCAGTGAGTAAGCTGCCTGAATCCAGCCCCGCGTGACGCCAGCACTACTCGCACACCTGACCTCACACGCGCACGCGCCACAATGACACCAGCTCTCAATGAAAAGAAACACCTGATGACATGAATTCTTCTCAACAGTTCATACTAAAATAATATATTTAAAAAAATGTTTAATTTAAAAAAGTTAAACAAATATTATTTTATGCATTAAATAAATATACCTTTAAAATAACACTTTTTATTAATTCACTGGCCTTAGATCAGGGTGTCAAACTCAACCGCACAAAGGGCTAAAATTCAAAACAAAGAAAGACACATTTATTGAACACTCTGAAACTAAAATGTTAAAACTTTTGAAACCGTAACTTTTTAACATAATTATGAACTAGATTTATAGCATTACCTGTGATGCTGATGTGAATGCTGGAAGCTGAATTTGGCCACTGCCGATGCTAGTGCTAATAGCTGAAGATGCTGAAATTGATAGATGAAAACGCTGAAGCTGAAAATAGTGAAGCTGATACCTGAAAATGCTGAAGCTGATAGCCACTAAAATGTTTGCTAAATCTCAAATTAGCCTAAAAAAATCTAGGTTAGCCCAAACAGCTGGCATGTAGCTGACAAAATAGCTAAACTTAAAAATATAGTAAAAAATGAAAAAAGCCTAAATTAGCCAAAACGGCTAGCCTGTAAATATTAGCCTAACTCCAAAATAGCCTAAAAAAAAACAAACCAAAAAAAAGCCTAAATTAGCCAAAACAGCTAGCATTTAGCTGAAATATTAGCTAAACTCCAACATGGCCTAAAAAACTTAAAAAGAAAAGCCTAAATTAGCCAAAACAGCTAGCATGCAGTGGAAATATTTAGTAAACTCCTAAATAGCCTAACAAACTTGGAAAAAAAGCCTAAAGTAGCCAAAACAGCTAGCATGCGGCTGAAAAAAACGCTAAAATTCAAAATATCCTAAAAAATATTAAATATTAGCCTAACTCCAAAATGGCCTGAAAACTTAAAAAAAACTCTAAGTTAGTCAAAATAGTTAGCATGTAGCTGAAATATTAGCTATACTCCGCAACAGCCTAAAAAAACGTAAAAAGAAAAGCCTAAATTAGCCAAAACAGCTAGCATGTTGCTGAAATATTAGCCAAACTCCAACAAAGGCAAAAATCTTAGTAAATGCCAAAATAATCTAAAAAGCTAGCAGAATGCCAATTTTTAAAACTTAAAAACCGTAAATTTTTAACATAATTATAAATAATAAAAAGACAGGAATATTATTCCAGAATAAATCAAATTAAACATTAAATAACTTTCAATATTTACACTCCATAAAATATATATTTTGTCAAAATGATACAAATTAGAAATAAGCACAAGATAACATCGGGCTATTAATAACAATAAAATAAAATTACCCAGAGGGCCGGATCCGGCCCCTGGGCCTTGACTTTGACACCTCTGTTGTAGGGTCAAAGGTCACCTGTCAAAATGAGTTTGATGGAAAGTGTATTCCTATTCTCTCTAATGTCACACACTTATAGGTCTGTTACAAATAATGGTTTATTTGCCAAATCCACAATTAAGATCTAAAAAAACCAGTTCATGCAATTATGTAATGCCCTACTGAAATGTCAGTAACATGTTGATTTCCCAGCATGCCTGATTGACAATCAGTGATAACAGCTGCCTGGTTCCTCTGTAGAATTTCCCTTTTACTACCAAAGCACAGCAAACTCTGGTGTTAAATTCAGGGGAAGCTGCCTTGAATTTGAACTGAAAGAGACGTCTATTATTTTAATTAGTTGTCACTTCATAAATGCTATCAAAGATGCTTTTCCAGCACACAATAATTATAATAGTCTATCAGAGTAGTCATCTCAGCAGAAATGTGAACTGCCTTTGCAAGCACATCTTCCCGTGTTTGCCTGCTTCCTGCAGATAGGCAGCAGCTCGTGGCCTGTTCCTTCTGTTTCTCCAGCTTCCACTACAACAGCTCAGAGAAGCACGTGCTTGTCAAGCTGGCTGGTGACTCTGCAAAGACAGTAGGTGGGTGTCTGCATGAGCCTCTACAGGACAGAGCCAGTACAGCTGACAAATGTACACATTATGTAATGTCTAAGGCACATGTGTCAGTCAAGGCCCGGGGGCCGGATCCGGCCCTCCAGGTAATTCTATCCGGCCCTCCAGATTATTTTTATTTTATTACGAATATGGCCCGGTGTTATCTTCCGCTCATTTCTAACTTGTATAATTTTGACAAAATATATATTTTATGGAGAGTAAAATAGGCTATTTTAGCTAATATTTCAGCTACATGCTAGCGTTTTTTGGCTAATTTAGGCTTTTTTTTTCCTTTTTTTTAAGTTTGAAATGTTTGTGAGTAAATACAAGATTCTTGTATATTAGTCTTATTTTTTTTTACTATTAACAAGAACAAACAAATGCTAATAAAAGGAAAGTTTGAACTAAAAAAAATGAAAATTGAAGATCATAGTTAACAAAAATTAATCATTTTAATTATTGATGGAATTTTGACTTGTTTTATTTGAATTGCACCAACAGTAATCAGTAATTTTGTCACCTGTAAATCACATCTGGATGTCATCCATCTTAATAAATATCAACAATGAGAGCTAAAAACTTTGGTAGCCAAAATTCAAGTTGATCACCATGGTAACGAGCAAAAGCATCAGCTTTTGGTAAATGAAGAAAATAAAGTTTGACTTCTTGCTATCTTTTTCTCTTACAAACAAATCAATATTTATGGTTTAATATTGACAATCAAATACATTGATTCTTTTTTTCTAAAGGAAATTTCTTTAAAACTAAGAGGGGAGACAATGAAAGATAAATTCCTTTTTGAGGCTATGCGGGACATTTAAACACAACTGTGAGCCTTAAAGGTTCGAGGACCTTTCCTCAACACAGAAATAAAACAGAAAACCTACAATAACCCATATTCCTAAAACTCTCCAGTCAGTTGAAGAGCATCCTTGAAACTCACTCGTCTTCCTGCTTCTCTTTCTTGGCCACATCTGGCACCATCGACCTTCGTTGTGTTTCCAGTGTTTTATCACCTGAGCAAAGTGGCATCATAAAATAAAGCTCTGACAGGTGAACTCTGCTAAAATCACTTTAACCTGGCTCGTGGTGCGCTCGTGGTGCGTTCGTGGTGCATCAGATAAATCACACATCGCTGCAGAAACTGTTGGAGTCTTGGTGACAGCAGACATCTGTATGATGATCCCCATCAAACTGTCAATTAACGTTGAAAGTTTATGAGATGGAACAAACATAACGGTTTACTCCGAAGGCTCTAGATCACGTGTCAAAGTCAAGTCCGGCCCTCTGGGTAATAATAACCAACCACCATTTTATTTTATTGTTAATAATGACCTGATCTTATCTTGGGCTCATTTCTAACTTGTATAATGTTGACAAAATATATTTTTATGGAGGGTAAAATATTGACAGTTATTTAAGGTTTAAGATGATTTATTCTGGAAGAATATTCCAGCCTTTTTTATTTTTTATAATTATGTTAAAAAGTTATGATTTTTAAGTTTTAAAAATTAGAATTCTGCTATCTTTTTGGACTATTTTGACAATACTAATATTTTTTAGGCTATGTTGGAGTTTAGCTTAATATTTCAGCTACATGCTAACTTTTTTGGCTGGTTTAGGGTTTTCTTTTTAAGTTCTTTAAGCTGTTTTGGAGTTATGCTAATATTTACATGCTAGCTGTTTTGGTTAATTTAGACTTTTTTTTGTTTTTTTAGGATATTTTGAAGCTTGGTTATTTTTTCCAGCTACATGCTAGCTGTTTTGGCTAACCTTTTTTTTTAGCTGTTCAGGCTATTTTGGCATTTAGCTAACATTTTAGCTGGTTGTGGAGTTAGGCTAATATTTACACGCTAACTATTTTGGCTAATTTAGGCTTTTTTACAGTTTTTTGAGCTATTTTGAAATGTAGGTACTTTTTTAGCCACATGCTAGCTCTTTTGGCTAATTTGGGCTCTTCATTTTAAGTTTTTTTAACGCTATTTTGGAGTTTAGCTAATATTTCAGCTACATGCTAGCTGTTTTGGCTAATTTAGGATTTTTTAAAAAGTTTTTTAGGCTGTTTTGGAGTTAGGCTAATATTTACACGTTAGCTGTTCTGTCTAATTTAGGCTTTTTCAGTTTTTTAAAGATATTTTGAAGTTTGGTTATTTTTTTCAGCTACATGCCAGCTGTTTTGGCTTACCTTTTTTTAAAAGTTTTTTTTAGGCTATTTTGGCAATTTAGATATTTTTTTAGCTACATTTTAACTGTTTTGGCTAACCTACTTTTTTTTCTTTTCTTAGTGTTTTAGGCCAATTTGGCATTCAGCTTATATTTTATCTGGCTATCAGCTTCTGCGTTTTTAGCTATCAGTTTCAGCATCTTCAGCTATCAGCACTAGCATCTTACAGCATTCGAACTAGCGTTATTGCAGATAGTTCTCACTTAAGTTATAAAGTAACATTTTTAAAGTTTTAAAAATGTCGTTTTAGAGTGTTCGTTTATCCTGTTGGGCCCATGACCTAAGGTGTGTTCTGGATTTTGGCCCCCTGTGTGATTGAGTGAGCACCTCTGCTCTAGATACTGTAGATCCCACACTGTCTATAATAGATTTGTTCAGAAAAGTCGACACCCTTGAAGCTGCATTTCTGCTTATCATGATATTGGTCATGATATTTATCCACATTTGAAGCAGAAGAGTGGAGATTCATGAAAATGGGGAGGGAATGGGGACGAGTCAGAGAGGTTAGCTATTCATAGTAAGAGTAGTCTTAGAGAGGATGTATTTAGGTCAGAGCTGCAACAGTATTGTTGGCTGAATGGTCATGTGATTGTAGATTAACACATTTACTAACTTTGACTTTTTCTCTTTTTTTAGATTGACTTTTTATGTGTTCAAATCATCGGGATCCTCCCAGGAGATCAGAAACAAGAGATGCATCAGCATGATGACAAATAATTCACCTTTGACCTCTCTTGGATTCAAAATGGCTCTTTGGCTGGAACATACAAGAAATCGGAATCAAGATTCTTGAAAATATCTTTGACAAAAACAAATATTGTTTGCTTTTTTTAGTCAGCCAATGGCAGGAATGTGGTTCATTGAAGACGGAATACTAAATTTCCTGAAGAACGGATTATAAATTCAAGCCAAGAATGGAGCAGGACTTCACACAGTAGGATCTAACGTTGCACATGTCCTCTTCCCTGGACTCCCTGGTGAACTTCAGTTCAGCAGAACCACATCAATAAAACTCTAATTTTACCCTAAACTCTTCCATTCCCCGTTGCTTTAAATGGACGTCTGATTCTCCAAAAGCTCAGGGGAGTCGCTTCCCTTCAGCTTTGTCTCCTGAACTGCAGCTACTAGCAGACTCATTGAAAAAACTCCCAAATATGGCTGCAACAGGACGGAAACACCTGGTGAGGGATTTCAACCACTTCATCACCTGTTACCTTTGTCGAGGTTACCTGATCAAACCGACGACAGTCACCGAGTGCCTGCACACATGTGAGTGAATCACAAAAATATCAATCAGGTAGATCACACGTGTCAAAGTCAAGGCCCGGGGGCCGGATCCGGCCCTCTGGGTAATTTTGTTTTATCGTTATTAATGGCCTGATGTTATCTTGGGCTTATTTTTAACTTGTTTATTTTTTGACAAAATATATTTTTATGGAGAGTAAAATATTGAAAGTTATTTAAAGTTTAAGTTGATTAATATTCCTGCCTTTTTATTATTAATAATTATTTTTAAAAAGTTACAGTTTTAAAGTTTTAAAATTTGGTTTTCTGCTAGCCTTTTGGACTATTTTGGCATTTATTAAGATTTTTTAGGGTGTTTTGGAGTTTAGCTAATATTTCAGCTACATGCTAGCTGTTTTAGCTAATTTAGGCTTTTTCAGGTTTTTTAGGCTATTTTGAAGTTTGGTTATTTTTTCAGCTACATGCTAGCCGTTTTAGCTAACTTGGGCTTTTTATCATTTTTTAGGCTATTTTGGAGTTAAGCTAATATTTCAACGACATGCTAGCTGTTTTAGCTAGTTTAAGCTTTTTCCATTTTTTTCAGGCTATCCTTAAGTTTAGCCATTTTCAGCTACATGCTAGCTGTTTTGGCTAATCAATTTTTTTTGTTTGTTTTTTAGGCTAATTTTGGATTTAGCTCATATTTGAGCTGGCTATCAGGTTTAGGGTTTTCAGCTATTAGCTTCAGCGATTTCAGCTTCAATGTTTTTAGCTATTAATTTTAGCACCAGCATTAGCATCTTCAGCGGCCACATTCAACTTACAGCATTCACTCTAGCATTATCGCAGGTAATGGTATATATCTAGTTCATAATTATGTTAAAAAGTTAGTTTTACATTTTTTAAAATGTAGTTTTAGTGTTCAATAAATGTCTATCCTGTTCGACCCGCCACCTAAAGTGTGGTTTGGATTTTGGCCCCCTGTCCGATTGAGTTTGACACCTCTGAGGTAGATGGTGTGAATCCCTTTTTACTCCTATGTACTTTGTCGTATAACGTCCACCCTGTGATGGAGCAGAATTTTGAGCCCCCAGTTTGAGCCTCGGCGTGGACACTGCTAAAAATCAAACCACTGCAATCAGTCAGAGTGGTTTTCCTGGCGGCGACGCGGGGCTTCCCAGAGGCAACACTCTGAATGAACTGCCCTGATCCCAAGATTCTCCAGTCCAAAAGAAAACTATTAGGCCTTTATACATTCAGACAAATGTGGAAGTATTGATTTAACAAACTTATAAAGGATGTTTAAACCATTTTATACACAACTTTCATCAAAATACTTTGATGGAATCAACCTGGATAAACGAGTCATGTTATGTGAACAAAATGAGTCAGCCCCCACAAAAAGTTTTCCTTAATCTAGTTTTGGATGAATCACTATTATAAATGGATAATGTGGCTTCTTTCAAAAGTTTTTTAGTAATTTAAATGCGGTGAAATGATAAGAAACAATATATTTTTGTGATAAACTGCTTGTGTCTTTTTACTAATTGTCTTTATTTGAACTCGATAATGTAAAGAAGAAGATAAATTGAAATAGAATAGTACTGGATTTTGTTGAAAAAGTTCAAGAAAACGATGGGTGCTTTAACCAAGTGTGTTTTCCTTGTGTGAATGCTGTGTTAGTGTGAATTCACACTTTAGTGATGCTGCTTCCGTACTTTTTTTAGCACATAAAAACTCAAGCACGTTTAAACGAATTCTGCAATCTTGGTATCAAAACGTTCAGGACGTTCATTCTTGTACTTTTGGTATTCATAAATGTTACGCAATTTAGGATTTTACCCAATTCTTGAAAATTTTTTCACAAAATTATTTACATGTCTTGAGCACTTTGAAACCTATTCATTATTGGTATCAAAACGTTAAGCATGTTAAGGACGTTAATGCTACTAATGTTTTTAGGGCTAATTTTGAGCTTAGCCAATATTTTAGCAACATGCTAATGTTTTTGGCTAGTTTGGCATCTACTGAGGGTTTTTTTTGTTGCCATTCTTGAATATAACTAATATGTTGGCAACATGCTAATGTTTTTTGCTAATTTGGCATCCATTTAGGTTTTTAAGGCTAATTCAGAGTTAAGCTAATATTTTAACAACATGCTAAAGTTTTTGGCTGAATTGGCATCTAGTGAGTGTTTTTTTTAATTTGGCCATTGTTGAGTTTAGCTAATACTATGGCAACGTTTTAGCAGTTTTGGCTAACTTGTCATCTACTGAGTTTTTTAGTGCTATTCTTGAGTTTAGCTAATATTTTAGCAACAGGCTAATGTTTTTGGCTAGTTTGGCATCTACTGAGGTTTTTTGGGCTATTCTTTAGTTTAGCTAATATTTTAGCAACATGCTAGCTGTTTTGGCTAATTTAAGCTTTTCTTTTTACATTTTTTAGGCTGTTGCGAAGTATAGCTAATATTTCAGCTACATGCTAACTGTTTTGGCTAACTTGGACTTTTTTTTTTTAAGTTTTTTTTTGGCCATTTTGGAGTTAGGCTAATATTTACACGCTACCTGTTTTGGATAATGTTGCCTGTTTTCAGGGGGTTTTTTTTTAGAATATTTTGAAGTTTTATCCACTGCATGCTAGCTGTTTTGGCTACTTTAGGCTTTTCTTTTTAAGTTTTTTTGAGGTTTTTTGGGCTATTCTTGAGTTTAGCTAATATTTTAGCAACATGCTAATGTTCTTGGTTAATTTGTCATCTACAGAGTTTTTTTTTTTTATTTGGCCATTCTTGAGTTTAGCTAATATTATGGCAGTGTTTTAACAGTTTTGGCTAACTTGTCATCTACCGAGGTTTTTAGGGCTATTCTTACATTTAGCTAATATTTTAGCAACATGCTATTGTTTTTGGCTAGTTTGGTATCCATTGAGGTTTTTAAGGCTACTGTTGAAATTAGCTAATATTTTAGCATCATACGAACATGTTTTTTTGTGGTAATTTTAGCATCTAACAAGTTTTTTTTCATGCTAATTTACAATTAAGCTAATGTTTTAAATTTGCTAACGGTTTTGGCTAGTTTGGCATTAAGATTACTGAAGTTTTTTTAGGCTAATTTGGAGTTTAGCTAATACTTTAGCAACGTTTTAGTAACGTTTTTGGCTAATTTGCCATCTACTCAGGTTTTTTAGGCTATTTTTGAGTTGAGCCAATATTTTATCATCATGCTATCTTTTTTTTTTGGCTAATTTGACTTCTAATAAAGATTTATATATTGAAATACTTAAGCAATCTTAGAATTAGGCAAATGGCATTAGAAGTTTTAGCAAATACCTTAAGCAAACAGCTTTAGCATCTTCAGTAACTACGTTCAGTAAAAACATTCACAGTAGCATTATCAAAGATGATCCAACTTTTCTAGTTAAACTAGCTGCTTATTTTGTGTGTTTTGCTGGAATCGATGTTGTTTAAATCAGTAAAATGTCTCTCTGTTTCTCCCAGTCTGTAAAAGCTGTATTGTGCAGCACTTTGAGGAGAGCAATGACTGTCCTAAATGTGGCATTCAGGTCCATGAGACCAACCCGTTGGAGATGCTCAGGTAAACCCCCCCCCTAATTTCCTTTTCTCCCTTTACAATTCCTCTCTAATGCTTTCCCTTTAAGCCTTTTTTCAACTGGTGTTTTGCTCTTTTATAAGGGGCGTCTTTCTTTTATTTCTTATGTAACTTTCTATTCCATTATGAAAGAGTTATGCAATTTTAAAGATGTCCCTTTGCAATGCTTGAGGAATTCTTTTCTGGGTAGGAGCCCCCCCATGAGTCACCCACTGCTGCTTTGCCTTTCATTATTTAATCGATCCCTCTTCATTAAACAAAACATAACTTTACTGTCATGTCCTCTTTCTGACATTTCCAGGTTGGACAACACTCTGGAGGAGATCATCTTTAAGCTAGTTCCTGGACTCAGAGAAAGTGAGTCAAATGTTGAGACATTATATTACTAGCAGTTTAACTCTAAGAGGACCGTGACAGAATACCACATACTAATGAGATCTTTGCTGAGAGAAGACGCCAGCAGTTGAATTATTGGTGCATTTGCTTTTGCTAAAACCTCTTCTGTTTAATGTGTTGTTCTTTTCCTGTCTGTGATCAGTTTTATCAAGAATTTCAGTATAAATGAAGGCCTGATAAACACAGTTATGTAGAGAAGAAGCTTTGGGAGGTTCCTCTGTCGTGACTTTACACAAATTAGGTTTTATCCTACAACTAAACATAAATATATTAGCATATATCTGACTGTCCTATTATTATAAAAAAGGTTTAAAGATTTGGAGAAAAAATTGAAAAAAAAAGTATTTTAAATATATAATATATATGATATGACATTATATGTAATGTATCTGTATATACTACATTTATTCTTATATGTAAGATAGGGCGAAAGTGAAATGAGACACAATGCATCTAAATCATTTGTGCTACATTTTTTGAAAAAAAAAAAAGTTTTTTAAGAAAATATTAAGTATTTTCATTTTCAAATTATGACGTTTTTTTCTTAACACTTTTACACTATTTTTAATGTAGAAAATTTCGATCTCAAACTGAATTTTGTTTGCAGTATGGTGGCACAAAAATCACTCCATAGAGTTGAACCTGTAATGCAATCTGTGGCGAGTATTTTACTTCTTAAAAAATAGTTTGATCCCAATAACTGGAACCATTGTGGTTAAAACTTAAACATATGGTCACAAGCAAATGTTTTTATAAAGTTTAAATAGAAGATACATTTTTGTTCTGTGTTTGAGAGGAACGTTAGGAACATCTGGATCCGTTATATGATTTTAGAGATCAGATTATCGGTTTATCCATCGTATTTGTCCATTTCTCACACACAAAAAAAATGTTTTTTTATTATTTTCTAGAGTTTGAGCAAAGTTTTACAAGCAAATTCCCAGAAAGGGCTTTAAAATGACATCCAGAGAGGCAAAATACTTAGCATTAAAGGCAAAAATATGTACAGACGTCCAGTAAAGATCACTTCCATCCTATGTAACATGGTGGCTGTAGCACAGAGTAGTGATAGTGGAGTAGTAATGCGTTAAAGTGTGATTGAGCAAGACACTAAACTTCACTTTGCTCCTGTGGGTCTGCCATGGGAACTGAATGCTATAAAAATGCTATATAAGTAAACAGTATTTACTATTTAAAGAATAAAGATATTTTCCCTGTATGTCAAAACCTTGTTTTAGTTGAAAAATGTATTCAGACTAAATCCTGTGTGGAGCAATGTTTTCAAACCCTTTTGAATATATTGTTTTGCTAGTCAAATTTCAGGTGTTTGAGTTCAAGTTGAGGCTATAAAAACACATTCACTCCGTCTGCTTACCACAAGTTGGAGAGACAACGAGAAATACTTCCTGCTCGCCAGACTTCAACAGTAACAGTTCAAATGTGGGTCAAAATGTTGTCATTGCATGAGACTCGAGTGGGTCGAAGTGACTCCGAAATGCAAGAATCCTTTTTGTAACTGTTGGACTGAAGAGTTCAAATCAACAAATTTCATGCCGATTGAGAAGAAGTTAACCCAGCATGTGTTGCAACATGTATCACTCTTCAAACTCAAGTTGTTCCCCAAAATGCAGAGACTTTAGTGTGTTTGTGACGCTTTAGCAGCACTTGTCTATAAACGCTGTAGGTTTGAGCTCTTCACTGCAGCAAACCTTTGATATTGCAGATCTATTACACAGGAGCTGCTCTTGGCAGAACTTGAGGACTTCTTTATCAGTTTTAGATTATTTTGAGTGGCAGAAGCTCCATAGGAGGAGCTAAGGTGACGATGTAACACCTCTCTGAAGTGGGGTTAAGCTTTCACGTTTAACTAAAGGAGTTCCAGCTAACAAATCTGCTGAGAAACAGAGTATTTCTGTGTGTATGTGCTCCCCAACCGGTAAATGTAATCGTACAGATTTGAATCTTTCCTGGTTTAGCTTGAGCCACATTCATTTCTGAGACTGACTTCTCATTTCCTATATGTCAGGGGGGTCAAACTCAATCGCACAGGGGGCCAAAATCCAGAACACACCTGAGGTCGTGGGTCAAACAGGATAAACGTTTAATGAACACTCTAAAACGACATTTTAAAACTTTGAAACTGTAACTTTTTAACATAATTATGAACTAAATATATAGCATTTTCTGCGATCATGCTAGTGAGAATACTGTAAGCTGAATTTGGCTGCTGAAGATGCTAAAATTGATAGTTAAACACGCTGAAGTTGATAGCTAGCTAAATTATTAGCTTAATGCCAAATTAGAATAAAAAACTAAAAAAATAAAATAAAATAAAAAAGCCTAGGTCTGCCAAAACAGCTAGCATGTAGCTGAAAAATAGCTACATTTCAAAATAGGCTAAAGAACTGAAAAAAGCCTAAATTAGCCAAAAGAGGTAGCATGTAAATAATAGTCTAGCTCCAAAACATCCTAAATCATAAAAAAAGAATCCTACGTTAGCCAAAACGGCTAGCATATAGCAGAAGTATTAGCTTAACTCCAAAACCGCCTAAAAAACGAAAATAAAAAACCCTAAAATAGCCAAAACAGCTAGTCTGTAGATGAAATATTAGCTAAACTTCAAAATAGCCTAAAAAAATCTTAGTAAATGCTAAAATAGTCCAAAATGCTCACAGAATGCCAATTTTTGTTAAATTTAAAACCATAACTTTTTAACATAATTATGAATAATTAAAAACCCAGGAATATTATTCTAAATTTAAAAAAACTTAAACCTTAAATAACTTTCAATATTTTATTCTCCATAAAAATATATTTTGTCAAAATTATACAAGTTAGAAATGAGCGCAAGATAACATCGGGTCATTAATAACAATAAAATAAAAAGATCTGGAGGGCCAGATAGAATTACCAGGAGGGCCAGATCCGGCCCCCGGGCCTTGACTTTGACACATCTGCTATATAGTATTAGTTACAGACGTTGCATGCATATTTAAACATAGTATTGGGAGCTAAATGGATGCATACAAGGATCAAGATTTTATCCGTATTGAAGCAGAACTCTACATGTCTGTGCGGTAAAAGCTGTTTCTGAGATGTTTCTGAGTCCAACGATTCTCAGTATTCACATTGTATTTGGAGTTTGCTCCATGACTCAGAGCTGAGCTGAAGTGATATTCACATCGTTTTTGGAGTTTGCTCCATGACTCAGAGCTGAGCTGAAGTGATAGGTCTGTGTGTTGTGCTGCTGGTCTTCTGACCTTTAAACTTCTGTAATCTTGAAGCCACATTACAGATGTTTCTCCTCTCCTCAAATAATCATTATGCAACACTTTGGACACATGTTAAAGGAGCATAAGCTCAGTGGCCTTGTGGTAGAGTGTCCGTCCTGAGATTGGAAGGTCGTGGGTTCAAATCTCAACCGAGTCATACCAAAGACTCTAAAAATGGGACCCAGTGCCTCCCTGCTTGACACTCAGCACTAAGGAGTTGGACTGGGGGGTTAAACCACCAAATGGTTCCCGAGCGCGGCTGTGTCTGCAGCTCACCCCTCCCCCTGGGGATGGGTCAAATGCAGAGAACAAATTTCACACACCTAGGTGCGTGACAAATAGTGGGACTTAAAACTTTAACTTTAACTTTAAACCAGTTCATGTCATACTGTGAAGAGTCTTCAAAGAACCAGGTTCAGTGCTCAAAATCATCATCCATGTAGATGAACAGTTTTATTTTCAACTGAAAATTACAGTCCTGTTGTGTGCAGTTTTGAATTTAACTGTAAATTCTGCTTTTGGTTCAGATTCATAAACAAAAGTCTGGTTTTGAGTTTCACTAAAGTTCTTCATCTGAACAGTTGATTAACAGACTTTGTTTGCATCTCACAAATCTGACAATGCTTTAGCTTTAGTTACTGGTTCCCTTACATTTTTCTTTCTGTTTTGTTCCTTTTTACCAGAAGAAGAACAGCAGGAAGTGGATTTCTGGAAGAAGAACCAGCCCAAAGAAAATGGCCAAGGTGAGCTGTCTGTTTAAGAAAGCCGAGAGAAGTAGAATATGTCTGAATCAGATCCACTATAATGTGTCAGTAATGAGTGTTCAAACGGCGTCTTCCAATGAAAACTCTACATAAATGTGTGTTTGGACTTCCATGTGGAAAACTTTCACATTCTAGTTTCTACGACCAGTTTCGAGCTCTACGTACTAAACTCGAGGGCGCTAAACGTGCGATGACAGTTCAACCAGGTCAAACATTGACCAATCAGGGACTCGGGTTGGACCGAGAGTATCTGACCACAGAGAAAAGATATGGTGCTTGAAAATCAGTAGCAGGAAGTCCCTCCCCCCTGCTGGAGCCCATAACTCTCCAAACTAGGGGGCGGACATGGGCTGGTAAACAGTAGAAGAAGACAAAGAAGCCCCTCCCTGCTTGTCTAATGTGAACACCATGGGTGAAATGTGCTTTCAAGAACCCATTCATCACATGTGTCTGTAGCTTCAGATCTACTACTACTACATACCCAAAGAGATGCAACAATTTAGTCTATTTTTGCACAAGGAACTGGTTGAATCCTACTACTTTTTCTTCTAGCATATTTTATCAGGACAGTGGGTGATTAGAAGCTGATTATTTTTAATTAAAGTCTGATTTACCACATTAAACAGATCCTGAAGGTTACTGCCGTCATTACGCTCGTTTACCTTCATGAATGATGATTCTCACAGAGAACCCCAGGCGGCAGCGGCTCGGTCTGCCCGACGGAGGAGGCGGTGTGGATGGAGGAGCGGGCGGCGGGGACGACGGGGACGGCGGTGGAGATGATGACTATCACAGAAGTGACCCTCAGATAGCCATTTGTCTGGACTGCCTCCGTAACACGGGGCAGTCTGGAGAAAGCACAGTCACGGTCGGTGTTTTCGTCTTTCATTAAACATTTTGAACCTCAAGCTCGTCTCATTAGGCTGGAATTCACTTCCTCAATAGGATTTGATGAAGAGGTTCATCCGCTGCTCCAGTCGAGTCACAGTGGGGACTATTAAGAAGTTTCTCAGTCTTAAACTCAAGCTGCCGAGCTCCTATGAGGTAATTATTACTATTTTCACTTAACAATATTTTTTCCGTCTTTATTTTCAGGATTGATGTTCCTTTTTGTTTCTCCTTCATGCTAATTCTCTTAAGCAGACATTCTTCAAAAGCTCGACATGAAATATTCATCAATCTGTGATGAAAACACGATTGAACTTCGTGCTGTCATTTGCATATCTGATTTGCTATTGTGGAATATGTTTTTTTCTGAGGATGTGGTTTCATGAGCTGCAGCTCGAACATTTCCTGTGCTCAATACGAGAGCTTTTTCAAATGAGTTATGACAGTTATAGAACATGCATGTTTGAACTACTGATTTTCTTTTCATTTTTAATCTAATTTAACTAAAAAAAATATGAAAATTGAAGCTAATTCTTTGTTTGCTTCTCTAAATAGCAGCATTTTAATAAACTTACCTTGTGAAAAGTCACAAAAACAGGTGGTGGGTAGCTGGACTTTGTAGATTTTTACTAAAAAAAAACACAAAAATGTTTAATTAAATTGAATACATAGTTTAAAAATTCTTAATATCTTTTTATTTTGAAAATTATAAGAAAAAAGCAGAATATTTGTCAGAAATTAGTGGTTTAAAGAAATAAGTGAATAAGGAAAACGAATGATTTCATTAAAACACATACAAAAACATATAAGAACAAACATGCATCACAAGTTCAACCATACATGAGTGAAAAGGATCAGAACTCAATTTATCTTCATTTTCTACACATTCTTTTATAATAATCTTTTAAAATGTATCAAATACAACATAAAAACTTTCAGATCAGCAGATAGAAAACAAATATATTATATATATTAATGTATTTTATTAAATATCTGCAACAATTACAAATGTTTACAGATAAGCATAAATTATATATTTTAGATTTTTCTTCAGAATTTAACATTTTTTAAATCAGACTCATCAAAACCGTGTCATTCTTAAACTTTTCTTCCACTCGTGACACAGAAATCTTCCGCTCTGTTTTCACATTAGAGATGAGAAGTCACAGTAACTTAACGCCCGTTTTTGCTCCCTGCAGCTGGATGTTCTTTGCAACGGAGAAATTATGGGCCGAGATCACACTCTGGAGTTCATCTACATGACTCGGTGGCGGCTACGCGGAGAAAACGTAAGGCCGCCGCTCTCGCTGTGCTTCCTGAAAGCTGAACGTTCTGGAACCTAAAGCTGCAGTGATGTAGAAGTTATGGGTCACTTCCATCAATAACCTTTGTAGAAAATGAAACATGACATTTGTTAGAGTTCATGCATAAAAGATAGTATTGTTCTGTCTGTATAGAAGCAGGACAGTTCCAGAGTCACCCAAATTTGAACCTTCATGCTTTACACTGACGTGTGACCCGTCCCATGACAGAAGGGGGACAGGATCTCATGTCTGCCACAGACACCAGTGAAGATTAAGTTCAGTGTTCTGTCCTGTGGGTCCAATGTAAACATGTCTATGAAGCACAAAGGTCACAGAAAGAGTTCTGTGTTTGTGCTGCAAATAAATACTAACAAACAATTCAGAAATAAACAAATAAACAAAAGTAAGTAAGTCAATCAATCAATAAGCTGGTAAATAAGTAAATAAAGTAAGTAAAAAAGGTAAGTAGGTAAGTAAGTCAATCAATAAGTAACTAAGTACGTAAATGAGTAAATAAATAGGTAATTAAGTTTGTAAGTAATTAAGTAAGTAAATAAATAGGTAATTAAGTATTTAAATAAGTAAATAGGTAAATAAGTAATTATGTAAATAAGTATTTAATTAAGTAAACAAATAAATAGCTAAGTAAGTAAATAAGTAAAGAAAAAAGTAATTAAGTATTTAAGTAAGTAAATAAGTAATTATGTAAACAAGTATGTAATTAAGTAAATAAATAAATAGCTAAGTAAGTAAATAAGTAAAGAAAAAGTAATTAAGTATTTAAGTAAGTAAATAAGTAAGTAAAAAAGTAAATAGGTAAGCAAGTAAATAAGTAATTGAGTAAGTAAGTAAATAATTAATTATGTAAATGAGTAAGTAAGTCAGAAATAAGTCAGTAATTAAGTAAATAAATAGGTAAGTAAGTAAGTTAGTAAATAATTAAGTAAATAAGTAAGTGAGTCAATACCTAAGTAAGCAATTAAGTAAATAGATAAGTAAGTAAAGTAATAGGTAACTAAGGAAGTAACTAATTAAATGTGAAAGTAAATACATAATTAAGAAAACAAATAACTGAGTAAGTAATTAAGTAAATAAGTTAGTAAATAAGTAAATAAGTACTTACGTAAACAAAAAGTACTTAATGAATAAGTAATCATCTAAGTATTTAAGTAAATATTTAATTTAGTGAGTAATCAATTAAGTTAGTAATTAAGTAAAAAAAGTACTTAAGTAAATAAATAAGTAAATCAGTAAATAAGTAGTGAAGTAAATGAATAAATCAGTAAAAAAGTAAATTAGTAAATAAATACAGTTAGAGATCCAGATTGATCCTTAAATGAGAGTAAAACATTGATCAAGACTTTTATCAAATCCATGCAGATGCAAAAATAGATATTTTTTGTGCTTTAAAGTAATCAGATTTCTTTGACCCTCAGCAGCACAATAGCGTGTCAGGAAGCTTTCAGACTAAAAATTCTCCCCTCATATGTAATTCATGACCTTTTCATTTGAGCTTCTGCTTTTCAGCAAACAACAAAGGAATAAAAAACCTAAAGGGTTCATAGAAGCTGCCTTCAAATAATGCACTTTTTCTCAGTAAAAAGCACATTTTTACCCACAATCCTTTATTAGCTCAGCTTAAGATCTTTTTATTTTAGCGTCAACTCGGAATCACTGTTAGCTTCTATCTTCTAATTTTTGCTTATATTACTTAAGATAAAATCTAAACATTTATGCACCATCTGATGTTTGCTTATGTCTGCACACCTTTCAACTCAAACTTAATGCTTTGCTTTTTTACCCATTTTTTTCTAATGTTGTGTATTTTATTCACATCTTCTTAGGGAACTGCAGAAACGTGCAGCAGGTTTATTAGTTCAGACAGGAACTAAACAGATAAATGTCCACAAAGCTAAATCAGAGTCAGGCCGGCCGAGGTCAATCACCAGCATCGGGTCATCCAGGAGGAGACTAGAGCTGACAGAGTCCAGGTGAGGGTCAGGGCAGGCGGCAAGCGATCAGAGATCGTCAGGGTCAGAAACAGAAGATCAGGTCCAGATAGAAACGCTCAGTAATGCAGGCAGAGTGGCACAAACAATACTTCACACTGAGTGAGGCTCTGTGCAGCGCTCAAGTATCATGTGAGTAATTGTCAATGAGTGTCAGCTGAGCGGCATCTGCAGAGTGTGTGCAGGGGTTGCTGGGAGATGTAGTGTGTTCAGTACTCTGGAGACGGCTCCCACCGCTGACCAGAGGGGGAGTCGGAGCCCTGACTCTAGACACCGATACCCAAACCTTAACTTGGTACCAGTTCCCTAACCTAAACTCGGTACCCTAAGCTGGGTACCCTTCATGTCTTTTCCACATCCAGTTCCGCGTCCGGTTCCGCGTCCTGTTCCACATCCAGTTCCGCGTTCTGTTATGCGTCCAGTTACACGTCCGGTTCTGCGACCTACTCCGAGTCCGGTTTCACCTCCGGTTCCACGTCTGGTTCTACGTTATATTCCGGTTCGTGTCCTATTCCGCTTCCACCTACGGTTACAAATCCGGTTCCACGTCGTATTCTGCTTCCAGTTCCACGTCGTATTCTGCTTCCAGTTCCACGTCCGGTTCCACGTCTGGTTCTACATCATATTTCGGTTCGTGTCCGCTTCCACGTCCGGTTCCAAATACGGTTCCACGTCCTATTCTGTGTCCGGTTCCACGTCATATTCCGCTACCGGTTCTGTGTCCTACTCCAAGTCTGGTTCCGCATCCAGTTCCACGTCATATTCTGCTTCCAGTTTCACGTCTGGTTCCGCGTCCTATTTCGTTTTCGGGTCCTATTCCGTGTCCAAACAAAAATGATGAGTTGGGGAGACCCAAATCAACAAAAAGTGACTCGAAGGGCGCCCAAACCATACGTCCAGATATGACAAGTTGGGAGTGAGAATGTGAAGGAAAAAATCTACCAAATTTGATCTAAATTCAATAAAAATATTTAAAAAAAGTTTTCTCTTTTTTTTCTGACACAGCAGCTTCTGATCTGGCCGATCACTTTCCAACCTTAATCTCACATCAGTGCTGAATAAAGGAGAGACTAGTTTGATCTTTTTAATCATCAAACATGCTCTTCATCACCCAACAGAAGGTCAGAAACATCTTTGTGTTACTATTTAAGTTTTACCAACTTCTAACATTTGCTCAGAGACTATTTCCACCATTTAATTAAAATGTGTTTCTGCCATCAGTCTCCCACATACTGTCATAATCTGAGTAATATTTTGTTACGCCAGAAGAACTGGGCTCTTGAGCATTTCTCCATCTGTTTTATCTTCTCTCACCCTAAGCTTCCTGACAGCTGCTTAGTAATTCTGCATATTCGATAGCTTTTTGTTGTTTCCTTTGAGTCATGATGCAGCAGAATGCTGCAAGCCAGAAGAAAATGACAGCCAGGAAGACTGTAAATACTCCAGACTCATTCTTCACTCAGGAGTTCTTGTATTTTCACTTTCACGTCTAGTTTTTTTGTTGTCATTTTGGACAGAATTGAAACAACAGAACCTTCCTCTTTTATTAGCTCAGTGAAGGATGATTTTATGAGTGAGCGTATAAGCTCCAGGCTTCGGGACATTACTGTATTACAAGGCATCACCTAGAAAAAAGGCTTTAGCATCGAGGGCTTCCATTTAATTTAAGATTTCCTCATTCAGTTTTCTTCTATGTGGAGGATGTTAGTGAAGCTGTGAGAACCTCAAATCTTTCTTTTTGCTTTTGAAAGGCGTTTGATGACATATCATCAGTACTAGAACAAAAAAAAAAGAGTTTGGGGTTTTTGATTCAGTTTTCCCTCTCAGTACTTGTGAATACTTATAGTCTGATATTTCTCACCACTTGCTTAAAGAGGCCAAACCATGAAAAACTTGTTAAGCTCTAAAGTGTTTCATACGGTTCATCCTCACTATAAAGAACCCGAAACCCTGTTCTGATCCAGTCAAGCATTTCTGAGGAATCCTCTGCACTCTCAACAGCAGCCCCTCCCATACCCATGAATATGAGCGGGTCCTCACATGCTGATGTCACAAGTTGAGAACCGCCCACTCCAGGAAGAGTCTGCTCCGCCCCCAGGCTAACACAAACACTGTCTCTGCTAAACTAGCAGTGATCAGCTAGCCGCTGCTACACAGACTATTCCTGGAGAAAGAAGTGGACTATTTCCTGGTGGAAAAAAGGAGCATGCTATTTTGTGGTGGAGAAAGGGAACAGACTATTTCCTGGTGGAGAAAAGGAGCAGGCTATTTTGTGGTGGAGAAAGGGGGTAGACTATTTCCTGGTGTAGAAAGGGACCAGACTACTTCCTGGTGGAGAAAGGGAGCATGCTATTTTTTTGGCAGAAAAAGGGAACAGATTATTTCCTGGGGGAGGAAGGGATCTGGTTATTTCCCTGGTGGAGCAGACTATTTCCTGGTGAAAAACGTGAGTGACGAATTGGATGAACTGGTTTGAACGTGAATTATTGAGCAAAGACGGAATGGTGCGCGTGTGTCTAGGAAAATTATTCGCATTAAAGCGAAAATAATTTTTGATACAGAGATTGATGATGAGAGAAACATTCACTGCTAGTGCTAATCAGAACAATGTTCTCAGCATTTCAATAAATCCTTAAATGTTCGACTGTTGTCTAATTTTGACCAAATTTCACCCTAAAATGAACCCATTAGCCATCACCATTGTGTCTGTGCCAAATTTTGTGGATAAACACCTGGGCTACACTGTATGTTCATCAATATTTTTTTTAAATTGATTTTTTTTTATTCGTCTGATACGCCATCGATGACGGCTCTTGGATGACGTCATGAAATGGGCGGCACCCAAAAGGCAGAGTCTCATAGATAGAGTCATTTTACTTAGAGATATGAAAAAAGTTCACAATAATAATTAATATTTAATAAATACGTTGGTTTTTAGTGTTCCAAAGGTAACATATGATGATATATATGTGGATATAGTTTACTCTGAAAGACTAAAGTAAAGCATGATAAGGTCCCTTTAAAGATTTCAAAAATTATCTAATGTTGTTAGTCTAAACAGATTCACTGGCATCACTAAAAATGCAAAATTTATAAGAACAAATTAGTTCTAAAGCTATAAATTTCCTGTGGAGTACCAAATAATAAAACACATAAAGCCAAAATATTTAAGAGGAAGTTGGAGGATAGTTTCTAGGAATATCCAGGAAAGCTAAAACTTCAGAAAAGTCAAAAAGTTGGCACTTGTCTCGGAGAAAAGGAATTTGAGATCATCAAAATCCACTAAAAAAGTCTAAAATGTATCGGGGTTTTTAGTCCAAATTCTCACAATAAAGTTAAATCTTCAAATCTGTAAATTAAATACAGCTTGAGAAATACATTAAAGGAGGCCTGTGAACAGCTGCATCTAAAAGTGGGTTATAGAAAATAAAACCCCTCAATATAAGCAGACGGAGCTAAATATATATATAAGGAGAACAGGAAGCAGTCGGGATCGTCTCTTGTAGCTGCATTGGATCCATGTTACTCAATCTTTCATAAAATGTTTCTCCTTTTCCCCCCATTTCTTTCTTTAATTATTTATTTTTAAAAAAATATTCTACAAATCCTGTTGCTTATTTTTATTAAATCAAGTTCACAGCACTCTCCTTCCTATAAAAAACTCTACATGAAGGGGTTTAAATTATGCATAGGAGCTATTTTGTTACTTAAGGTTTAAAAGGTCCAAAGACTCCACAAAAAACATTGTTTTTTTATTTTACCTTACCGTTCAACGCGTACAGATTTTTAACTATAGGTCCAAAAATCAATAAAATAAAAAGTTACAGAAAATATTTGAGGGTCTAAACATAATTTTTTTTATTAATGTTTCACTGTTAATAGTTTGTTTTTTATCCACGCCACTCCTCATTTGACCTAAGGTTTGTTGTTTATCTCTAAATCTTGAGTGTTTTTTTTAATCTTTTTTATATTTGTCTCCCTCCAGACGTATCCCATGGTTCTCGAGTACCGACCCCGCATCGACTTTGGCTGAACTGCAGCTGCAAGCAGAAGACTCCAGACACCCATTTATGCTCATGAGCATCCATACAAAGACCTTCACGACTTCACAAACACACACAAACAAACACGCACACTCAGAATGTGCAGAGGAAGATTTAGATGTATTTTTGTACAGCCGACGATGAAGTGCATTTGTTATGTTCCAAATCTTTTATGCTACATAGAATAATATATGCTATAATATTTGATATTTTTAAATGTATGTTCCTGTGCCTAAAAACCTGTTCACATCTGAAATGAAGTACGACTATTTCTCCAGTTTGCCTGTCTAACTAACTGTAGATTAAATGTTGATTTTATACTGTGGAACGTTGTTCTGGTCTTTGTTTTTTTAACTTTCCTTGATTGGAATTGGGCTGAACCTATAAAGTCACACAGTTTAAAGTCCCAACCATCTTATGATCGATTTTCAAAGTGTTGCTGGTAGTCTTTTGATTATAAATATGTCACTTTTTGCAAAAATAAAAGTCACGTGTCGTTTTTTTGGACATTGTTTCTGCATTAGGAGCTCTCCTCTGAATTGTGGGCGGGACCGTTGGGGCGGAGCAACTCCGCTACCCTTCCCCCATCTGAGAGCTCTCCGTTTTTATGCTCCCTCCCCCGACATAACCTTAGCGGTTCAACAAAAATGTTGAGCAATACTGGATCCAGTCGTACAGTTTTGAGCCAGATTCCAACTCAGACGAGGAAGACGTTCACGGATCTGTTTATCTAGGAGTGGATGCATCAGCGTAGTCGGTGCTTCGTCACATCTACAAGCGTTTTCCAACGGCACTTTTTCTTCTCCTGATTTATCAAAATATGTCTTCCATCATCAGAAAAATGTAAAAAAAAAAAAAAAAAACGAAACAAGCCTTTTAACTGGATCGTTGATCATTACGTATCAGACTCAGAGGTGTCTACAAGTCGCTTTTTGGCAAGTATCCCAGCCTGTGAGGCCAAGTGGGCCCCATATGGTTTAAAAGTGGGGAGAAAATGCGGGCCCCAATTTGGTTTGTCCACAGTTTCTGTGGTGGCCCCACCTGTGTTTGCCCACATTAGCTTAAGTGGATACTCATTGGGTTAGCTCGCTATGCTAGTCAACCTCCTTATGGACGGCGTAGCAAGCTAGCAAGCTCCAGTATATCGAGCTAGCATGCTCTCCTGTTTTACCTAATGAGCTCTGCTGTAGTGAACTCTGTTGTTGTGAGCTACCAAAGTCCACTGTAGCGAGCTAGCAAGCTCTGCTGTATTGAGCTAGCAAACTCCTCTGTAGCAAGTTAGCAAGCTCTGCTGTATTGAGCTAGCAAACTCCTCTGTAGCAAGCTAGTGAGCTCCGCTATATCGAGTTAGCAAGCTCCACTGTAGCAAGCTAGCAAACTCCGGTGTAGCGAGCTGGCAAGTTCCACTTGCAGCAAGCTAGTAAGGTCAAGTGTATCAAGCTAGCAAGCTCCACTGTAGCAAGTTAGCAAGCTCTGCTGTATCAAGCTAGTGAGCTCCACTGTAGCAAGCTAGCGAGCTCCGCTATATCGAGTTAGCAAACTCTGGTGTAGCAAGCTAGCAAGTTCCACTTGCAGCAAGCTATCGAGCCCCGTTGTATCAAGCTAGCGAGCTCTACTGTATCAAGCTAGCGAGCTCCACTGTCCACTGTGCTGGCTAGCGTAACCAGCCTACCCACTGAGTGTCACCTTAAGCCAATGTGGTCAAACACCGGTGGGGCCACCACAGAAACTGGACAAACCCATTTAGGGACCTCATTTTCTATCTTTTATAAACCATATGGGGCCACCTGGCCTTGCTGGCTGGGACGAGGTCTTTTTACAAATTACCATTAAACTACGACACAAAACATGGTGCCACCAACCAATGTGAAGAGAGCTTTTATTCTTAGAACTGACAAGACATCTTGGAGCTAAATGATGAGATCAGATGAATAGAATTCACAAGTACCACACCTCAAAGTTGAGTCTTAAGTCCTCAAGGTCGAGTTTCTGCACGTGAGACTCAAGTCCGTGTCCTTCTCTCTGGTAACAGTCGGTATTTGAGGTTGTCTCGTGTCTAAACAAAAAACAGTAAAGTTAGTAACTTGTTGACAGATGGAGTAAGACTTCTTGTGCACTTTACCAGAATTGAATTATGTGGTAAACAGGTTAAAAGTCTCGAGATGTTGAAGTGAATCAGAATGAGTAACTCTTGAGCAAAGGCAACACGACAATGTGGAGGCGCTTGATGACAGATCTAATGAGATTTGCTGATTTTCTAGAGCTGGTTGTAATTTTGTGTGGTCAGTCATTCATTTTTAACAAACAGAACAAGTAATCAGCTGTAATGTGTTAACGTCTTGAAGAAACTGCTCGCTCCTTTCTAAAAACATAAATTCAAAATGGCGGCAGCAGTATCAGGAAGTGTCGCCTGTCGCTTGATTCCACAAAGACCAGAGGTAAGGCATTGTCCGTTTGTCCAGTGAAATAACATATGTCAATGTGACTTACGGTTGCTCTGCAGAAACTATGTCCTTGAAAACAATATAAAAAAAAAAATCTGACTAAAAATGCTATAATCATGATTACAAAACCACTGGGAATGCTTTGAAAATAGATCAAAAGATCATCTAAGTGGGACTTGAAGACTGCTTTGGTGTCGTTATACAGTTAAAAGTACATAGAATAGACCATACATTATATTAAAACCATGATAAAAAGACAAGGACGGCTTTTTAGCACTAAGAGAAATGTCTTTTCCAGCTTATCTTATCCTATTTTTCTCTGATTGAACATTTACTAAAGGTGCAACAGCAGGAAAAATACAAAAAAAGATGAGAACACAAGGAAATTCAGAGCATAGTTTTTGCAGAAATCTAGTACAAAGCAGCCAGGAAGTCAGGAGATGACGCGTCCTTATAGCATCTCATGACAGTCTATAAATATCCTGTCACAGGGAAGCAACATCAGAAGGCTTTGGACCTCTAATCGTCTGAATGCAAAGATGTGTTCGCTCACAGTATCTGTGTCCTCACTCACGTCCGTCCAGCTGTTTCTTCTCGCCCTTGTTGTTTGTTTTCTTTCTGCTATGTAGGCCAGAGGTCTCAGTGTTTTTCTACTGACTCACTGCTCACTCTTCTGCTCTAAAACGGACTCAGACTGAGACGAGAAGATAATTATCTGGAGGAGAAAATAGTTTCAACATAAGATACGGCAACATGCTATAGAGCCCCTAAAGGGACATCAAAGAGAAAAAAAGAAAAAAAATACAGGAAATAAGCTTTGTTTTTTCTTAAAAAAAACAGCTGCTGGTGTGCACCAGATAGTAACCACAAAAATTTATATTTTTTCAGATTTTTTTTTACTTTGATTTTTTTAACTTCAATTTATTATTTTTTAAGAAAAAAAAAGTATCAGGAAGTTTTGGATAAAGATGTCACTGGTCAGTGAACTGGATCGTTCAAAATGAACCAATATTGATTATTATTGTTTCAGCAACCAGCAATTATGAGATGATTGAAGCGTTGTTAAAATTGAGTAATTGGTCAATTTGAACTTCCTTTAAGTGAACAAAAAGTTATTTTTACTTTTAATGTTTTGAAGTACTTTTCAAAGCGTTCACATGTGTAAGAAGAAGTCGTGCATGTACAAGTACGTGGGTTTCACCGATGAGTTTGTCTCCAGACGGTCTTCTCTTCTTTTTTATGTGTTCTTTCCACTTGACCCTTCCTGATTCTGAGCGTGGGTCCTGCAGGTTTAGATTCTTCCAGTGACACTTGGAACAACAATTCTGTGTAAATTGCTGCACTGCCTTCACAGAAAATGGCTCTTTTTCCATCAGAGGCAATTTCAAGGCGGAGATATCAAGATGAGATTGTGCAACCAGATGCAATTCCCACTAAAATCCACCCTGAGAAGGACAGTTCCTCGAACCCAGAAGGGGTTGTTTGGAAATGGGAAGAATAGATTTACTGCAGGACCAGAACCCGCTCTTTCATCCCTCCATTGTGGGTCTTTGAAGACAAATTCTGATGCTTTGAATAAGGGATTTGAAGTTTTGGTTCATTATTTTTCCATAGGGGTTTGGATTGGAAAGAGTTTAAAGCATCTGTATCTTCTGCAGTGCAGATGATTTGGGTCTATAAGGCGCTGCTCGGTTTGGTTCCTTCATACCTTTAATTTTTGCACAAAAGAAAACAACAAAATGGCTTCAACAAAATAAAAAACGATCTTTTGATGCAGATTTTCATTACTTTTGAAGTGACTGTTATTGCTGCACCTTCATTTAGATTTTTAATGGTAAAGCCTCCATTGTTTTATTATATATGATTTATTGATTCCTGACCTCTTGGCCAGGTCACCCTTGAAAGATAAGTCTTAATCTATCTGTTTTTTTTACCTGGGTAAATAAAGGTTAAAAAAACAAAAAAACAATGTCTAGTTGGTGATCAGAGGCCAAGGTTACATATGTGTACTTTATTGTATTTTACTATTTTAGTTTTTTTTATTTTCTATCTTTTGTTTTATTGTCTTTTTTTTCTTTTTTCTTTTTCCTTTTCCTTTTTGTTTTTCTGTATCCTTTTCTTTCCTTTTTCTTTTTATCTTATTTTATATATTTTTTCCTTTTTTCCTTTTTTTTCTTTTATTTTTTCTCATTTTCCTTTTTCTTTTACTTTTCTTTTTTTTCTTTTTTTCTTATTTTCCCTTTTCTTTTTCTTTTCTTTTTCTTTTTTCTTATGTTCCTTTTTCTTTTCTTTTCTTTACTTTTTTCTTAATTTTTTTCTTTTTCTTTTCTTTTTTCTTAGTTTCCTGTTTCTTTTCTTTTATTTCATTTTATTTTATTTCATTTTCTTTCATTTTATTTTATGGCACAAGGATTCATAATGATTGAAAACACATGTTTGATCTGACGTTCTTGCGTTTATTTAAAGTAAATCTGCAGCAGCTGGATAATCTTATATGACAGCAAGTGTATTTTATTTTGAAAGGAACTTTTATATGCTAATGTCAAAAGTAAAATAAATTAACGATGTTACATACAGAATAACACAACATTTTTATAACTCAATCAGAATAAATATTTGAAAGCTATAAATGAATGTCTTAATGGCCACACAAAGGGAAATAAAGTGTATTTTTGTGTATTATTTATTATTTACTCCTGGACTAAATCTTATTCAAAGATAAAAAGTGCGTTAAATGAGCTCTAATAAACTGGAGTTAGTTACTCTGTAGATCTGTGAGGGTGATGGAAATGTTAATGAGAGTAACAACAAGATGTTTCCAGTTATAGAGTCTACAAAAACACAACCTGCTAGTTTGCAACACTTAGATCAGCAACTGTAGTCAAAGTGAAACCGAGACTCGGTTGATTATACATGCTCGAGTTTTGATGACACAGAGCTGGATTGTGGTTTCCAGCCCACAGACGATGTGATGCTCCACTTCTGCTTTCTCAGAGATACTGCTCTGCATCATGTCCCCGCCGTCACTCTGATCAGCCGAACCTCGTCCACGACGCCGTGGTCGTACTAATGCGGAGCGGGATCTGTGGAGCCTCGCTCCTCTGATCTGTTCTGGTAATAAATACATCACAGTAAATCTGGCCTCTTTAGTCCTTCAGCTGTGGACTGATGCCATGAATGCTGAGTACACACACACACACACACACTTCAGTGACATTGAAGTGAGACGGGTCTCACTGACAGCGAGACAGGTTGTGTGTGATCCTCTGCTGGACAAGGAGAACTTTGTCCTTTTGATGTGTGCTGGCTGATGCCGACTGCTCTGTATTTCCTCTATCTTGAAGTTTAAAGAGAAAAAAACTGTATTTGCATATAAATAAGACGATTAAACCTGAGGGAGTTAAGAACAACAAATATGTATAGTGGGTATATTTAGGTGTTTTCCACTGCAATGCATTGGCATGAAAAACTATGATTATACTCCTTTAGAACAAGGTCACCAAACTGCAGCCCGCGGGCCGGGGCCGGCCCCCCACACTGTTTTGGCTAAATTAGACAATTTTCCAGTTTTTAACGTTAACTTGACATTTAGCTAACAGTTTAGCTTCAAACTCGCTGTTTTGGCTAATTACTGCTTTTTTCAATTTGTCCGGCTAATCTGAAATTTAGCTAATATTTGAGCTTTATGCTAGCTCTTTTGGCTAAATTAGACATTTTTCCATTGTTTGGCTAATTTTGCATTTAGCTAATATTTGAGCTTATGCTAGCTGTGTTGGCTAATTAAAGCTTTTTCAGTTTTTTAGACCAATTTGGAGTTTAGCTCTTATTTTTGCTTTATGCTAGCTCTTTTGGCTAAATTAGACAATTTTCAGTTTTTTAACATTAATTTGGCATTTAGCCAGCAGTTTAGCTTCAAACTCGCTGTTTTGACTAATTATGGCTTTTTTCAATATGTCCGGCTAATCTGAAATTTAGCTAATATTTGAGCTTTATTCTAGCTCTTTTGGCTAAATTAGACATTTTTCCATTGTTTGGCTAATTTTACATTAAGCTAACACTTGAGCTTATGCTAGCTGTATTGGCTAATTAAGGCTTTTTTCAGTTTTTTAGGCTAATTTGGAGTCTAGCCAATATTTTAGTTTTATGCTAGCTGTTTTTGCAAATTAAGCTTTTTTCAGTTTTTTAGGCTATTTTGAAGTTTAGTTAATATTTTAGCAACAAGCTAGCTGTTTTGGTTAAATTAAACATTTTTTATTTTTTGCGCTAATTTGGCTTTTAGTTTAAATCTGAGCTTTATGCTAGCTGTTTTGGCTAATTAATGTTTTTTCAGTTTTTTAGACAATTTGGAGTTTAGCTCATGTTTTTGCTTCAGCTAGCTGTTTTGGCTAAATTAGACAATTTTCCAGTTTTTAACATTAATTTGGCATTTAGCTATCAGTTTAGCTTCAAACTCGCTGTTTTGGCTAATTACGACTTTTTTCAGTTTTTCCGGCTAATTTTGCATTTAGCTAATATGTGAGCTTATGCTAGCTGTATTGGCTAATTAAAGCTTTTTTCAGTTTTTTAGGCTAATTTAGAGTCTAGCTAATATTTAACTTTATGCTAGCTGTTTTTGCAAATTAAGCTTTTTTTTCGTTTTTTTTTTTAGGCTATTTTGAAGTTTAGTTAATATTTCAGCAACAAGCTAGCTGTTTTGGCTCAATTAAACATTTTTCATTCTTTTACGCTAATTTGGCTTTTAGTTAAAATCTGAGCTTTATGTTAGCTGTTTTGGCTAATTAATGTTTTTTCAGTTTTTTTAGACCAATTTGGAGTTTAGCTAATATTTTAGCTTTATGCTAGCTGTTTTGGCTAAATTAAACATTTTTCCAGATTTTTGCAGCAAATTAGGCATTTAGCTAATATTTTAGCAATTTTATTTGCTGTTTTGGCTAATTTAGGTTTTTTTCAGTGTATTAGGCTATTTTGAAGTTTAGTTAATATTTCTGCTACATGCTAGCTGTTTTGGCTAATTTAGATTTTTTAGCGGGTTTTTTCGGCTAATTTGGCACTTCTCTAATATTTTAGCTATCAATGAGCTTCAGCGTTTCAGCTACCAGCTTCAGTGTTTTAGTTATCAATGTATGCATCTTCAGCTAGTAGGTAATGCTATAAATCTAAATTTTAAAATCTTTTACTATTTTTTTTCTGTGAAGATTTCAGAAATTAATTTTTTTTAATTTGACCTTGTGCGGCTTTCTGGAAAACCATTAATCTTTACGTTTAGGTTGTGATTGTTACACTTTTTCTGTTAGCCTACAAACCGACCCCGGCCCCCCATTAGAGAAGAAAACAGTTATGTGGCCTTCACAAGAAAAAGTTTTGGGATCCCTGCTTTAGAAGGCTGAAATATGCATAAAAACGTCAGTGACACTTTATCTACACAAAAACTGAGATTTGTCTACTGATCTATTTTAATTCTAATTATGCTGTTTTTAGCCAAAATAATAGAAAAAGTTGGTATTGTTTTTTAGGACATAGTTTCTTTAGTGTTTTTAGAAATTTGCCTCTCGGCGTGAAGTGAGCCCACCCCCATTACCTGTCATCCTTGTGTTCACACACTCTCCTGCTAGCTTACAGCCCCACACACCAATGAGTTATATAGCTAGAGATGCTACGCTAGCCTGTTACTATTGTCCAGGATATGTAAAGAGTGACGCCATGTTGGACATGTCAGTAAACAATGAAAAGTTATAGTAAAATGAGCATAAAATGTTTAATTTTAGTCCTATTTTAAAAGGAAAAAAGTAAATCTGATCATCACAAATATAAGACCGGTGGTGAGGTAGGCTATTAACCCTTTAACTCCTGAGGTGTTGTTGGCGACGCTTAAATAGTACACACACTCTTTAACGTACCGTGATTTTCCAACCGTTAACATGATCATTCAATCCGATTCAGCAAAGCCGAATTATGAATTACGTTGATCGTGTTAACGGTTGAAAAATGAAGCTAAAGCTCCGGTGCTAAAGGGTTAACGTTCATGCAAAAGGTGCAACAGATGAACAACATTTTCAAACTTTTCTATAAAAAAATACTTTATAAATGGGCATCTATACCATTCCAATGTGGCGTCCAACTTTGCGTACGCAACACGCTAGCATAGTGACTAGGCTATGTCCGAATTCCTTCACTACTCACTATGTACTCCATTCACCATTTTCTAGTGCTCTCCGATTCTACTATTTCAAAATTTAGTGCCTTAGAAATTTCCCAGAAATCTTTGCAAAAAACTAGTGTGCATCAGTGGTTACAATATAGGTGAATATAGACCACAATGCATTGTGGTC
>NC_050526.1:18601639-18604800 GCF_002922805.2 Oryzias melastigma
ACTCAAGACTCAGACATCACTTTTCACATCCTTATCCACTCTCAAAAAATTGTACTTTTTGAATCTGATTAAAGCTGAATTAACTTTAAAGCTTTAGAATCTAAAAAATGTGATTTTTTAAAGAAAGAAAAGAAAAATTAAAGCATATGACAATCTACAATCAGTCTATGACTAATGCTCTCATTTTAAGCAAACATTGGGTCTCATTTCATCTGATTTCCTGAACCTCCTCCCTAGAAATGCTAACCAGATCATTGCTTTTGTGTACTCCATGAACGAAGCATCTGCCACGGATTAATTGGAAGTGTGTTGTGTTCGTCTGCCTTTTGCACATTGTTACAGTGAACAAGAGTGCATAAGCAGCAGGCTGAAAACTGTTGGCGCTGATCCACAAATCTGTTGTGCTGAAAATAGTTTTGTGTTTCGTTTTCTAAAAGAAAAGAAAAAAAAGTGTCTTTGTTTACAAAGGCGGCTTTATCTAAAAATGGATAGAAATGCATCGTTCATCTGTTCTTCCTCTTCGGTTCTGAGATCCTCAAATCGAAAAACTGAATTTTTAACTGTAGGTGCATCGAGATTTCACTGCTTTTCCATTAAGATGAAATGATATTTAACTAAAGCAGCATCACCTGCGATAATGCTTTTTGCTGAAAATGGCGACTCAATTTACTTTAATTGCTGAAAGGATTTGCTGAAAATGCATAAGTCTTTTAGCAAAATTTACTAAACGAAATAAATTTTGTTAAGGAACTATGAAAGAGCGCTGAAGTTAACCTGAATTTCTAAAAAATAAATTGTAGTAAAATTGCTTAAAAATCCCTAATACATACCAATTTTGCACAAATATTTAGTGTGTTGCTTAAGCTAAACTCCAAATTAGCAAAAAAAAAAAAAAAGCTTGTTTCTTAAGTACTAGCTAAACTCCAAAATAGCCTAAAATTCCTCAATAAACTAAATTAGTCAAAAACGTTAGCCTGTTGCTAAAAAAAAAGCTAAACTCTAAATTAGAATATAAAAACTATAAAAACAGTAGATAACAAATTAGCCAAAAACGTTAGCATGTTAATCAAATCTTAGCTAAGCTCCAAATTAGCATAAAAAATTCTCAGTAGATTCCAAATTCCAGATTCTAAATTCCAAAAAGCTTCTTTTTAAGTTTTTGAGGTTATTTTTGAGTTTAGCTAGTGTTTACATGCTAGCTGTTTTGGCTAATTTAGGCCTTTTTCCAATTTTTTATCCTATTTTGAAGATTAGGTATTTTTTCAGCTACATGCTAGCTGTTTTGGCTAACCTAACTTTTTTTTTTTTTTTTTTTCGTTTTTTAGGCCCGTCTTGTATTTAGCTAGTATTTCAGCTATCAGCTTCAGCATTTTTTAGTTATCCATTTCAACATTTTCAGCATTAGCATCTTCAGCGGCCAAATTCAGCTTCCAGCATCTAATTATGTCAGAATTATGCTAAAACCTTACATTTCTAAGTTTTAAAGCTGTAGTTTTCAATTAACGTTTATTATGTTCGGCCCGCGACATAAAGTGTGTTTTAGATTTTGGCCCCTTAGACGATTGAGTTTGACACCCTGATTTAAAGTGTAATTTATAAATATAAATGAACTATATTAACTATAAATTAGGTAAATAAACTAGTCAAACTGTTTTCTAGCCCCTAATTTAGTCATAAATCTGAATTAGGCATTACGTTTCTCCGATCTTCATGGTTTTATTTAGTGTTTTTTGTCCTTTTCGTCGTCTCACCACAGCGTTTGTGATTCACACGTTTGATTTGCTTTGATCTGAAGTCTGTCTGCGTTTACCCGCTCTTGTAACCTCTGAGTAGTTTCTCTGACTGTATAAATAGACTGACCTCAATAGTATAGAGTGGAAAGTGCTGCTCTGTGACAGAAGTTGTGTTTGTGTTCTTTCATCGTCTTTTCCTCTGACCTACTTTGTCATGTGATCGACTCACAGACACTAAGGTCTGTAAATCTGTATACAGACCTGTTTGTTCAACGTGTTATAAAGTAGCATAAACTGTTGCTGTAGCACTAATACAAATCAAATAAAATGTCCTTAGATGAAGGATTTGTCCTGTAAATATCGGGAACTATCACAACGACTGATAAAAAGTGTTTCTGGAGATTTTATTGTTTTCAATATTATTTTATTGACATAATCTCTACTTGTTTAGTTATTTCTCTTATACACGATTCATTTTAATGTTTTCTGCAATTCATCACAAAACTTTTTAGAGACAAGAATGACTTGAGGAAATTAATTAGATCACATTATCATAGCATGTAATTTCATTTATTTTAAAAGAGAAACTTTTGACTATAAATCTGCTCCTAAAAGGTTATTATTGATGAAATCTTAAATCCTTTTATGGTTTCTGTTGGTGCTTGTAGCTCACAGGGTTGAGCACCAACTATCAGTTAGGTAATGGAGTTTAAATTAAAATTTAAATACATCTTGAATAGTGGTTTGTGTCTATTAAATTCTATAAAATAATCATTAAAAATAATTATTTATTTATGTATTATTATTATTATTTATTAATTTTTAAAATAGGTTTTTCTTTATCAATTTAAATAAAATATATAAGTTTTGATCAAAAAGTTATGTTTCGTTGCATTGAGAGTTTAGTTTCCTGCTTGAGTTTTTGAGTTAATCAATCAATCAATTATTTATAAAACCGGAAAGGATTAAAACAATTGGGTCTGACTCACATAAAAACTGTTTTTAGAAGATTCCTGCTCTGCAGAACCTAAAATTCACGACTAAATACGCACCAAAACAAACAAAAACAATCAATATTATATAAATAATAACAATATTAGCATCATTATCAACAAAAAATAAGAAATAATCAATTAAAACTTCTATTTGGATTGCAAAAATCTAAAAAATGTATTTTTAAATGCAATTTTGAGACGCTTAAATTGCACATTTTTTACATTTTATGTATCTCTTCATTCTCATTTGTCACCCTTCTTATGCCCCTCCCACCCCTATAGGAAAGGTTCTAGCTCCACCCCTGCTGTGAACTAAATCAGGATAAAGTTGCTTTTCTGTCTTCAAACGAGACGAATAAAAGAGGATTTTATATTTTAAGGATGCTTTGTCAACTTCCTTTCTCCAAATAAAATTGATTTATTTTCTAAAATA
>NC_050526.1:18605084-18607018 GCF_002922805.2 Oryzias melastigma
AAAAAATGTATTTTTAAATGCAAGTTTGAGACGCTTAAATTACATTTTATGTATGTCTTCATTCTCGTTTGTCACCCTTCTTATGCCCCTCCCACCCCTATAGGAAACGTTCTAGCTCCGCCCCTGCTGTGAACTAAACCAGGATAAAGTTGCTTTTCTGTCTTCTTTCTGTCTTACAACATTTTAAAGATGCTTTGTCAACTTCCTTTCTCCAAATAAAATTGATTTATTTTCTAAAATAAGAAACAAATACAAAAAGTTTTGATAGACAAATGATGTATTATTCTTAAAAAGTGACTCTTAAAAGCTCATTTATTCAGGTATCCGTCTATAAAAGTTATTGTCTAATTAGTAAAGCCCACAATAACATTTTAGTTTTCCAATCATTTACACTTTTACAGCTATAACTTATTAAAAAATACTAGAATTTAAACAACAAAAGTGTATATTTTTGACATTTAAAAATGATATTTGACTGCATTTCTATTGACAGACATATTGACCTTTTCTTATCTTAGAAATTCATATTTCTTACACATGAAAGCATGAAAAAAAACATCTCACTGCTTTATTTCCAATATTTGAAATAGCAAAAAAAAGGACATTGTTTATGTGTTAAATGCCGTAATCTGAAGTTTTTCCAACACAAGTTTAATTTTTGACATTAAAATGAGATAAAATGATTTTTTCCATAAAACAGGAACATTTGTTTGATGTTTCATATCCTACTCAAAGTAATTCATCCATCCGTCTTCTTCTGCTCATCCGGGAGTTCAAATACTTATCTCTCCTACTGTATTTAAAATATATACTTTGGTAAAAAAAAATAAAATAAAATAATAAATTATTTGAATCCATTTAATATTAATGTGCTCAGATAGATTCAAGTTTTGTTGCCTGGCACTTTTTCAGCACAGATGTAGGTTTATCTGCATGTGTCAAAGTCACGGCCCGGGGGCCGGATGCGGCCCTCCAGATCATTTTATTTTATTGTTATTAGCGGCACAATTTTATCTTTTATTTCCAGGCTTTGTTTTGTCTTCAGAATGTTCATATTTGTATCATTTTAAAAGCATATAATTTTTTGTAGATCAAAATGTTTTATTTCTAAGTGTCATTTTTCATATAAAATGACGTAAAAATAAAGATATTTTAGTGTTTTTTTTTCTTTTAATGTTTAGTTCATTTTTAAATTGCATAACTTTCACAAAATATATATTTTATGGAGAGTTATTTAAGTTATTTAAGGTTTAAGTTGATTTATTCTGAAATAATATTCCTGCCTTCTTTTACTCATAGTAATTTGATTTTTTTTAAAATGTGTGTTTTGGAAAGAAAAATAATTAAAAAAAGTTTGACACCCCTACGCCATGGAAATGATGCTGATGAGATTCTAAAATAATCCACCGACCGTATCGCAGTAAGATTACAATTCGTATAATTTAATTGTCGTTCAGACTAAAGTGAGAGATAATGTGTGCATTCTAATTAAGTTGTGCAAAAAAAGCTCATTTTAGCTTATTTTTTCCCATCTTTCCCTGGATTTGTTATAAAATCTAAAAGTTGAATCCATAAGAACTAATTTCTCCTAAAAAGAAAACAATGTGGGAAATATTACAGACCAATTGGTCCATATAACACATTTCTGATGTTCATAAATGATAAAATAAGAGACAGATTTCACAGAAATGACCCTTTTTAGTTTGTTTTATTCTAAACTGCAATAAATGTATCGTTTCATCTGAAATCACCAGGACAGGAGGATTAGTTCTGATTCATTTGATCATAATTCTCACTCAGGGAACGGTTTGAAGTCACAAACGCATCATCAGGGGACTCAAACGTTAGGAAACTACAGCTTTAATCCATTTCAGCTTCATTTATATGTTCACTTGTTTCCTTTTTTACAGATTTTCCTTTTTTTTTAAACCCAA
>NC_050526.1:18607820-18620809 GCF_002922805.2 Oryzias melastigma
TAAATAAAAAAATAATAGCCGAATAAATAGATGAATAAATAACCAAATAAAAAAAGAAAAATAAATAAACAAATAAATAGTTGGATTAAAATAAATAAATAAAAAGCTGAATAAAAAACAAATAAATACATAAACACCCAAATTAAAAAAATAAATGACTAAATTGCTGAATAAATAAGCAGACAAATAAAAAATAGCCAAATAAATAAATAGCTGAATAGAAAACAAACAAATAAATAAATAAACAGCAAAATAAAAAAATAAATGAAAGATAAATAAAAAATAAATAGCCAAATAAATAGATGAATAAATAGCTAAATAAAAAATATAAATAAATAAACAAATAAATAAACAGCTTAATAGAAAGAAAAAAAATAAATAAACAGTCAAACTTAAAAAAAAAAATCAATAAATAGCTGACAGGTGAGCTCACTAGCATGCTTCGGCGGAGATTGCTAGCATGCTAAAGTAGAGCTTGATAGTTTACTACAACAGAGCTCGTATTTATTAAACTGATCAGTAGATAATGTCGCCATAATCCGAGATAGGCAGGACTGTCATTTTTACCAGTTTATGCTTTACAGAGAGTGAATGAGGATTTATTTCAGTACAGAAACCAAACCTTAGCTACTATTGTGTTTATGTGAGAATCAAAGGTGAGCGAACTGTTCACAAACATTTATGAGATGACATGTTGAAGTTGTGCCGTTGTGCAGTTAGTTTTGTTCGTATTGATCCGAAAACTCCTGTTGGAATTGTGTTGAAGAGATCTACAAAAGGACTGGATGTGTAAAACACAGTGTCATCAGCGTAAAAACGGAACAAGGGAATTTCCAGCAGAATTAGGAATTCAGTTTAAAGTTTTCAAGTTGATGCTAAATTAAAGTAATTTTGGTGGTTTATTTATTGTAAAACTACATTTATATTTTTAAGAAGCAGCCATTTTTTATGATGTACATTTTTATGTGTATGGAGATTATTTTAAGGGCTTATGGATCAATTGAAGCTATTACAAATAAAAAAATAGCTTGGATTTTTTTAACTTTAACATTTCTTAGTGATCTCTACACAGATTTTATTAAAACAAACTTTTATTTTGTGATTTATTAAAGGAAAAAAGCAAATTTTTTTTGTAAAAACTGAAAAACTGTGTAGCACAAACTGGTAAACAGCACCCCCCTGTGGTGGGATTTGGCACAGCCCTCATTCATGCTCGCTCCAGCAGCATTCAGTGCAGGAAATGTGTACAGCATTCACCCTCCTCCTCTTTTTCCTCTCTCTGGATGAACTACAGTAACCCTCCTCTGCTTTGAGGGAAAACGTGTGTGTGTGCGTTCACTCAGACGTCGCTGCTGCCAAATTGTGTGAAAAGGAGGATCCTGCTCCTCCGGCTCTTTGCTTCTGCCCTCCCTGAGTCCTGCAGTTTGAGGCGTTGCTATGAATCAGAGCAAATATTCCTCCTGACGACCGCTCATCAGAAGGAACCGTAGGAAAGAATAGAAAGGGAGTCACACAAACACACCATATAGCTGACTGGAAATGACTTCATTGTGTATTCAAATACACAAGAAAAATGACAAGATTTTCTAAATGGAAGTAGATTTTTAGCTACTATAAAGCTACTAATCTGATAATTAGATTAACCTTTTAACACTGGAGCTCCAGTGTTTAAGTTCTTTCATTTACTGAAACTTTTCAACCCTCAACATGATAATTCCAGTAGATTGTGAAGGAGAAAAGCGGCTCGACGAGCCGCTTTTCTCCTTCACAATCTACTGGAATTATCGTCCTAACCATTTAAAAGTTACGTTAAAGATGTTGTGTTTACGCGGCACCAAAAACCAATTTTTTGGTACATTTCTTACAAATTTACATCCATATTCCCTCACATGCTGACTAAGTCAAATAAACTCCAACTTTTAAATCAATCTGAACATTTTGACCCAACTTTTCCAATAAAACTAAATCCTCACGTCGTAATTTCGATATTTGGGGATTCAATTTTCCAGTAAAAGGGATCAGAAGGGAAACATTTCTTTGACAAACTGCCTGAGTCAGCAGCTTTGATGCCTATATGTGGGTTAAAAATACTGCTGTTTCCTCCCTGCCAAGTTACAAATCCACACACAGACTTCGCTAACGTTGAAAGTCGGTCTGTACTTTTCACTTGTCGATAAAAATATGGCATCTTTTTTTATGTACGTGTAATTTAAGAACCTCTAATATATTAGTAAGAACTGCTGGCTTTTAATAAAGAAGAGTTTTACTCAAATATCCAAGACCTTTTTGAGTTTCTTTTGTGGATTTTCTGCTCCAAAAGATTTAAAATCTTAATCTAAACTCTTGATTCCACTGCAAAGAGTTTCCATAGTTCTTGAGAAAATTGCTGCAAATCCAAAAATATAAGAAATACTCCATGTGACTTCAAACTGAGAAGTTTTTTCTGTTTTTGTTCTGTGACTGTTGGTTGAATCAAAACATGTATCTGGTTTCAAAGGTGTTATATTCATTGATTTATCACAAATATCAGTTATGGTGTCCCTCAGGGCTCTGTACGTGACTCCATGCTTTTCTCTTATGATGCAAATGAAATACAACATACATTTGTAATCACAGTAATTAAAACAATCAACTATCTAAAGCAAAGGTTTGAGGAATTCATTTTTTTGCAGCTTGAATGATAACATCCAGTATTGTTGTAGTGAAACCTTAAGATATTCTTTGACCAGGACTTTTTCTTTTAAACGGACAAATCCAGCTTTTAGATGGCTTTAACTCCAGTGAAATCTTTTTAAATGATTGTTCTCCTATAAACTTTTAAAAGACCAAAACCACTTCTCCAATAAGAGAACAAGATTACAAGTGTTTACACCTACTTTAGCCAAAACATCAAACTACCAACAAATACTTTCAAATATTCTAAATTTTTACTGTTTCTGTTGCATTTACAGTAGGTTTAGGCCATTAATGGTTTCTGCAAATTGTCCCATTAATTAAGATGAGAGGTTTGTAATATTCATCATAGTTACTCTACAACTGTGAGACAATGTAAAAAAAATCACATAAAACAATTTTTGAAATATTTGTTCACATAATGGTACAGAAATGAAAAATGTTAATCTCAGTACTTTAATATAACTAGTTGGCAATGACATACTGTAGGTCAAACACTAGCAGCTATAGACAGTAGCTGCTATTTTGTTCCATTTTTTCATCCAGATCTTCTCAAGATCATTGGTTCTCCACCAGGTGTGATCTTTCGTGGAGCCCCAGGTGGGGGAGATTCCCTGTGATCTTGTTTTTCTTCCAAGTTCTAATAATTGTTCCAAAAGAGGATTTCTTCTCACTAAACTGTTTGTTTATTGTAGATTGGTTCCTCCCAGTCTTGTTCAGGTCTTCAATCATGTTTCTTTGACAGCTCTTTGGTCTATAGAAGAGAGCTTGCAGTCTGACTGTTTAAGGGTGTCTTCAAGTTTTTCTTTATTCAGATAACCAGTCTAATCAGTGGAAATTATGAGATGTAAAACTGTTTGCTTAATGTAGATTGATTCATCCCAGTCTTGTTGAGGTCTACAATCTTGCTTCTGGTGTCCTACAATAGCTCTTTGGTTGCAGTTTGACTGTTTGAAAGTGTTCAAGTGTCATTCATACAGATAACTAGTTTAATCAAAATAAATTACTATGTCTAAAAATTTTTACTTATTGTAAATGGGTTCATCCAGTCTTGTTCAGGGCTACAATCTTGTTTCTGGTGTCCTTTGACAGCTTTTTGGTCTATGAAAACAAGGTTGCACTCAACCTGTTTAAGGCTGTGTTCAAGTGTACAGATAACCGTTTCAGTCAGGAGAAATTAATACATGTAAAAATGTTTGCTAATTGTAGATCAGCTCGTCCCAGTCACAATCTTATTTTTGGTGTCATTTGACAGCTCTTTGGTCTGTTAAAGACAGTTCTCAAGTGTTATTTATACAGAAAATCAGTTTAACCAGAAGAAATTAATGTGTAAAATGTTTACTTATTGTAAATTAGTTCTTCCAGTCTTGTTCATGTCTACAATCTTGTTTCTGGTGTCTTTCGACAGCTGTTTGGTCTATAGAAAAGAGGTTGCAGTCTGATTGTTCAAAAGGGTGGTCAATTGTCATTTTCTTTTTACAGATAACCAGTTTAATTAGAAGAATTATATATGTGTAAAATGTTTCATTTTGATAGATCAGCTCATTCCAGGTCTGCACTCTTGTTCTGGTGTCCTTCGACAGCTCTTTGATACATAGAAGACAGGTTGCAGTCTCTGTTTCAGGCTGTGTTCAAGTTTTTTTATTCAAATAACCAATTCAACCAGGAGAAATCAATACATGTGAAAATGTTTGTTTATTGTAGACTTTTTCATCCCAGTCTTGTTTAGGTCTACACTCTTGTTTCTGGTGTCCTTCGACAGCTCTTTGGTCTATGGAAGAGAGGTTGCAGCCTGACTGTTAACTGTTTTGTGTTCAAGTGTCTTTTGTATATAACACAAGAAAAAATTGAGTATAGAAGAGCTTCTTAAAGAAGTAGTAACACGTCTGTAAAGGACAGAATTCTTGATTGTTTGTAGGAACTACAAACTTGTTTTATTGCACCCATATACAAATACGTCTTTAAAAATAAAACATCACAACATTTGCTGAAGCATTTTTTCTACATTCTATCTCTCACAACTGAAGTGTAGCTATGGCTCCGTGATGATCATAACAGACCTCTCTCTTCTTTGTAAATGGGACAGCTTCAGAATCAGTGACTGCCAAATACATTTTTGGCAAAAAAGATCAAAGAAAATGTGAAGAAAGTGTAAAGGTGAAGGCTGGGAGTGTGTAGTCTTTGATCTGTCAAGCTGCAGTTTGTAAGAAATGTCATGATCACATCTAACTCATCAGACACATTAAGCCTCTGAGGTAGCTTGAAAAACCATTAACAGTCAGGAAAATCCACTTCAGCTTCCAGAAATGTAACATAAAACTAGATTACATAAGGGAAATATAGACATTTTTAATGCAAAGACTGCCAAGTTCGCTAGACTAGAGCTTAAGTCAGATGAATGAAGAAAAAGGAAAGGTGTTCAGATGAGTCCAAGATTCTTTCTTTTTTGGGAGAGAAAAGTCTTCAGACTCTATTTATGAAGGACAGAGACGGAATATTTAGGCTGTTAGTGAAAGTCCAGCGTGTGTTGTGTTGGTGGTCCATCTGAACTTGTTCCATGATGCATCTTCTAAAGAATCTGAGAGATGCTATTTCAGCAGGATAAGTCTGTATATGTCACCCTTATAAAGACAGAGAAGACAATGTATCTACCAATATTTAAAAATCAAATGTTTTTCTATCGGTGGTCGTATATGTGAGAGAGTTTGCATGTTAGGCAAAGTTCCTCAGGGTTCACTTGTTGGACCTCTTCTGTTCTGCTTTTCAACACTTTCTCAATGTCAGCAATGAAAAACTGTATGATATAGTAGTAATAGTAATAGTAGATTTTAATTCTGCTCTATACCGTTTATTCTTTAAGTCCCTGTAAAAAATAAACTGAGACAATCAATAGAATATTCCACCATTAGAGTTTTCTCTGCAGTGAGTCCATATATTTATTGACTCACCTTCTCTCCCTGGTGGTCATTTTCAAGCTTTTAAGGCAAGTGAATGTTCATCTGCCCATGATAAAAGCATCCGTCAAAAACAGTTCAGCAGCACCTCAAAGCTTCAACCCATAAAACCCAAAATACCATCAAGCATCGACACGAGGTTCTTCATTCTGGTGTCTCACATCACACTACAACTAACCAGTTTCCTGTTGTTGGATCAGACACGTGTCGCTGCAGACGGGGTGGAGGACGGAGTCATAAAAGTGATGCGACACATCTGTGGTCAAAGGGCAGCGATGTCAACCTGCTCCTGGGGGGGGCTGTACCCCCAAATATAAAGTTTAAAGAGTAAAATCCAAAAGGAACAAACGAAATACTACAAGAATTTAGTATTTTTTTTTATTTCAGTTTTAAAAAAAACATTGTTTTGTGACAAAAACTGCACATTTATGCATGTTTTGTGCTTTTAACTTATTGTATTACATTTGTATTCAGTTTTATTCATATTTTGAAATCACCTTTTGGTATTTACTTGAGAAAAAAATATAATCTTTTCTTATTTTGGATGTGTTATAATACAAATATTAATAATAAAAATTATATATATATATTTAGGATAATTTCAAACTAAGGAATAGAATAAATAAATAAAACAAGTTAAATCAATTTTCTTTTTTTTGAAGTCTCCCTTTAGTTTGCGTCAAAACTACTTATTTTGCAACTTTTTGCGCTAAGCACGTTTTCCTGTGTGCGCTTCATGTGTGTGTTTCTGGCTCCTCTCTCCAGGAGCCACATCCTCCTCCTCCTCCTCCTCCTCCTCCTCCTCCTCCTCCAAACATGGCGCCGGCCCGCAGCTGTGCTGCCTCCCCGACGGACGACGCGGAGAAGCGGCGTAAGGAGCGTCGTAGGACTGAGTAGATTTTTTTATTTTAATTTTTTAATCATGAACGTGTTTTAAAACTTGTTTAAAACGAAAGAAACAATAATAAAAGCTACTTTCCTCGGAACTGAGCCGAACGGGAGCTTTTACGCACGGATTTGGAGACGTTCGTGCGTCAGATTGTGCGCGTAACGGGAATCCCACCTGTTCGACGAAGGTAGATTTCGATCCTTTTTATCTACTAGGATGTGAAATCTCCCCGATTTTGTCCCGAGCAAGCGGAGCAGACGGAGGGGAACGAAGGGGGAACTGGGGGGTCAGAGCTGGCGCTGGAGAGAACATGTGGAGGAGCTGGAACTCCGAGGCTGTAGGGGAGTAAGTCTTTCCAGGAAAAAGGGGGACCAACAACAACAACAACAACAAGTTTTCCGCTCTTGAAGAGGATGGATGGAGAACATTCTGCACTGTCAGGAGTGGAGAGGGACCGAGAGAGGCTCCCACCAATTTACAGCAACTCTTCCTGTGTTGTAAGCACACCTCCTTTTTAATTATAAATCTTACTCATGACATTTTTTTATGTGAAAAGTAAAAATCTACTTTTTTGCAGCATTTTCATGCATTTATTGCAAAAATCTCCACTTTTCCTCAATGCATCTCATTTTTCCCCTTTTTGCATCTCTTTACTCTGATTAGTTTCATTTTTCCTTGATGCTTCCACGCTGGAATGTCCAGGATACTCCTTATGCAACTCAAACATGACTCATAATTAGAGTGGGTCCAAACCACAGAACAGCCAAACTGCTCCTGTGTCTAATTATGATGACTGTTCCTCTTCCTCTTGGCTTCTAATCCTGACTTCAGATCTGCTCTTCCACATGTTTTATCTCTCTAAAGCTCTCCTGCATGTTACCGGGACTGCCACGATTGGTCGACTAATCGACGACTAATCGACTATTAAAATACCCGAAGACTAATTTAATAGTCAATTAGTCGTTACTTTATATTATATGGAGTCAGAGTGTGGTAAAGTTGAAAGTTAGAATGACTTTCTGCTAGCTTTGTGGACTACTTTGGCATTTATTACGGTTTTTTCATGCTATTTTGGAATTTAGCTAATATTTTACCTATATGTTAGCTGTTCTGGCTAATTTAGGATTTTTCACTGTTTTTTAGGCTAATTTAGAGTTTAGCTAATATTTAAGCTACATGTAAGCTATTTTGGCTAATTTAGTTTTTTTTGTTTTTGTTTTTTAGTATATTTAGGAATTTAACTAATATTTTAACCTATATGTTAGCTGTTTTGGCTATTTTAAGATTGTTTTCAATTTTTTAAGGCTAATTTAGAGTTCAGCTAATATTTCAGCTGCATGTTAGCTGTTTTGCCTAATTTAGTATTTTTTCAGTTTTTTTAGGCTATTTCTGAGTTTAGCTAATATTTGAGCTGTATGTTAGCTATGTTGGCTAACTTTGTCTTTTTTGTTTCTTAGGCTATTTTGGAGTTTAGCTAATATTTGAGCTGTATGTTAGCTATGTTGGCTAGCTTTGTCTTTTTTGTTTCTTAGGCTAATTTGGAGTTTAGCTAATATTTGAGCTGTATGTTAGCTATGTTGGCTAGCTTTGTCTTTTTTGTTTCTTAGGCGATTTTGGAGTTTAGCTAATATTTGGCTACGTGCCAGCTGTTTTGGCTATTTTAGGATTTTTTTCAATTTGTTAGGCTAATTTTAAGTTTAGCTAATATTTCAACTACATGCTAGCTGTTTTGGCTAATTTAGGATTTTGTGAGTTTTTTAGGATAATTTACAGTTTAGCTTATATTTTAGCTGCATGTTAGCTATTTTGGCTAATTTGAGCTTTTTTGTTTCTTAGGCTATTTTGGAGTTTAGCTAATATTTCAGCTACCCGCTAGCTGTTTTGGCTAACTTAGGATTTTCTTGTTTTTTAGGCTATTTTGGAGTTAAGCTATTTCAACTACATGCTAGCTGTTTTGGCTAACTTAAGCTTTTTTCAGTTTTTTAGGCTAATTTGGCATTTAATTAATACTTTAGCTGCTTATCAGCTTCCACGTTTTCAGCTATTAGCTTCAGCAATTTCAGCTATTACCTTCAGTGTTTTTAGCTATCAATTTCAGTATCTTCAGCTATCATCACTAGCATCTTTAGCGGTCAAATTCAGCTCACATCATTCACAGTAGTTCTTCATTCATTTAGCATTATCGCATGGGATGCTATATATCTAGTTTTCAGTTAAAATCTAATGACGTGTGTTTTACATCCACTTTGTGCATGACCCGACTTGTCGACTAATTGGAAAAAATAATGGGTGATTAGTGAACTATTAAAACAATTGTCTGTGGCAGCACTACATGTTACAGAATAAAAATAGGTGATTATAAAAAGGGAAAGTAGTTGTGAGGCGGCTACTTTACGTTTGACTCCTGGCATCCCCGCCGCAGAAGCCAGTGATGTCATCGTGATGTGTTTTTCTGAGTCTTGTGAAGCCCCCTTGATTGATGTCATCTCCATTATGTCAGGGTGCTGGAATGTGCATGGCGAATAGTTTTGACCAGCGAGCGAGCCTGTCACTGCTCAGTCTGGAAATGCCATAAACCCCCTTTTAAAACTTTTCTTTTTGAGGTTTCACTCCTAGAGCTTCAGGCTGATCCCATGGATGCTCAAGTTGAGTGAAATCTGAAGTAGTTAGGGACTAAAAGCCATGATGAAAAAAGTGAATCCCCCCTCTAAAAAAAATTGAACACAGCTGGCTGTCTCTGCAGAGAAATGTATATATATATATTTTTTTTTGCAGACAAATATGGAAAGATGGTGCTGGAAGTAGCTGGAGGATGGAATAAAAACACATTAGGTTCTCAATGGGATTTTCTCCTGACCCTAAAGTATTTACAGGCATGGTGTATTAGTAAACATGGATGTTACTCAACGTATTCCAGACATGAGTATCTTTGGGTCCAGCGGACCCAAACTGTTATTCCTTGTAGAAGAAAGTTTATCTGTAGAGAGATTTAGGGTGTATTCAGACTAAACACGTTTGGTTCACTTAAAGCAGGGGTGTCTAACTTAATCGCACAAGGAGCCAAGATCCAAAACACACCTTAGGTCATGGGCCGAACAGGCCAAAGTATCCTAAAAAACTATATGTATATATATGAAAACCTTAGCCAAAACGGCTAGCATGTAGCTGAAAAAAACAGCTAAACTTCAAAATAGCCTAAAAAATCTTTGTTAATGCCAAAATAATCTAAAAATCTAGCAGAATGCTATGATGCTTGATTTAATTATAATGTGCTGAAGTACCATATGAATTAAAAACAAAAAAAGTATATCTCAAAGCTCCCTTGACTTGAAGGGGGTGTGGCTTTGCTTCACCTGAAAATGAGATCTTATCTTGTGTTTTCTTAGGATGAAAAGTTAACATTTATAGCTTACGGTTAAGTCAAATCCATTGATTGTATAAGAGTACTGGACCGTGTCAGAGTAATGTCACCCCCAGAAAATGGTTTGCTTCCGGTTCCAATGAAATTAAGTCTTTCCAGTCTTCTTGTTTTTGCAATACGCCTGTCGCCATGTTGAAACCAGAAATTGACAATAAGCAGTGATTGGTCTGAGTCAGTGTTTCTATGGTAACCACACTCGCCAACCAGAAGTGAGCTTATTGGAAGTCCGTTCCTCTTGCATTTGAATGGGGGCCCTGGAGAATCTATCAATTAAATTAAATTACACTAAATTAGAGTAGGTTAAATTAAATTAATCTGAACGTTTGATGTGAGACACACCCATCCATCCACTCTTCCATCCACTCTTCCATCTGTCCATCCACTCTTCCATCCACTCTTCCATCCATCCTTTAGTGCAGAAAAGTTTAGTGGACTCAATTGACATAAGCGGATAATCAATTTTTTAAATAATTCTTTATTTTATTTCCACTCTCTGGTTGGCTGGATCCTCTATTTGCTGTTGTTTGGATCAGGATTTCCTTATTTGAACTGGAGCACAGCTAAGATTATCTCTCACATTTATTCAAATGAAACTAGACTTGTTAACAGCCCGGATGTGAATATGTCCAGTCTCACCTCTGCTCTGAAGTTCTCATCTCTGAGTCCAGAATCAAAGGATTATTTTTGTTGCTTAGACTTATTTTAAGACACAATAGCTATAATTACCAGTGAAATATACCTTAGATTAAGTTTTTATTGCTAATTTCAAGATTTAATTTTGTCTTAAATGGGCAGATTATTAGGGCTGCCTCGATTTGTCGACTAATTGACGACTCATTGACTTTTAAAATAGTTGATGACTAATTTAGTAGTTGGTCGTTACTTTATATTATATGGGATCAGAGTAATTTGAATAAAGTTGTGAGTGTTCAGCACCAACAAATACACTTTTGTTATATTTGAGTCAGTGAGAAATAATTCCTTTGTTTCAGATGCCGACCTCATTTGATTTAATCTTGTTTTAATACCAGAAACTACTGAAGGACAGAAGCTTCACGATTCATTAGAAGTTTAACAAACTATCATCTTAATTGTCTTTATTTGTAGTTACTTTAAAGCTAATGACGGTTAAGATGTGTGTTTTACATCCACTTTGCATATGACCCGATTAGACGACTAACTGGAAAAAGTATCAGTGATTAGTCGACTATCAAAATGATCGTTTGTGGCAGCACTACAGGTCATAAAAACATATTTTCAGAAATCTTACCGAGACAAAATCTACTTTTTTTTCCCTTAAACAAGGGAATAACGTCTTGTTTTTTATATTTTTTCCTTGTTTTGAGAGTTGTCTTTTATGCTGATTATACCATTTCTAGTCAAAATAAATCTTCATTCACAATATTTTGGACAAATAGATACTCAGAAATGTAATTTTAAGCTTAATTTTTCTTTTTAATTCCCCTATCATCAGAAAAATGCCCAGTGACCCCAAAAAGAATTTAGTAGTATAAGAACATGGATCATTTGTCTGTTTCTCTGGTCTATTTGTGAGGTTTATAGACCTATAAACACTAGAAACAAATCTAGTATCTTTTGACAGTTTAGTGGTGGAGTTGTGCCAACAATCAGTTCAATTTTATTTTGAAAAGAACAGGTTGTCAGATTGTGTTGAATAGTTTTGTCTTTGTTGTGGCAACTTCTGAAGGGAGTGGGTCCAAAAACAGATAACAGTTCTGTGCTGCACTTAAACGTGGCATGGACTAATGTCCTGAATCTGTCTTATTTGTTGCTGACTTTGTCTCTTGTGGGTAGTGACTCACTAGGTTGATCTCACCCTTACTTTTGAATCATCGTATGAATAAATGTGGTCCATTTCCGCCAACGTTCTCTGACCCACATTTCATGGACTCACCTGTTCTTGGGCTTTTGGAGTCGGTCCCATCTGTCAGAGCGCGAGTGCCTGTAAACATCCTGGACAGTCTGCAACCCGAGTCTGTGTAGCCAAGCTCTGTTCACTTCTTCACACATCTGCAGCCCCAGTACCGGACCTCAACCAGATGTGGCAACGTCCAGCTTTAAATGAAGGAATGCTTTACGAATAGCAGCTATTATTTTACTAAAAAAGAGAAATACAAACAAAAACGTTCATTTTAAGCAGCATCTGGACACAAAATTCACTAAGGAGGATCATTTAATCTGATTATTCTATCTAGAATTTCCAGCAGATTTGGTTTGGTGGATCTAATCCAGACGATAGAATTTCCTTTCAAACTGGGTGGCTAAGAAGAGCAGAACAAAGTTACAAAACTCCTTGAGAGAAAAAAAATGCTCCAAAGAAGGTTAATTATTGTCAAATGTGAATCAGGATAAAAAATATGAGCGTTTATATGCGGTCTCTGTGTATGTGCTGCTGTTTAGAATCCACGAGTAGCTGTGATTGCCTTGTAAGGAGCCAGCTGCTGTGGGCTCCTGCCTAATGAAGGATCCTGAGGACAAAAGAGTCTTGTTTTCTGTCAGAAAGGGCGTGATTACACACACACCACTTAGACAGGAAACGGTTGAATAGACAAGAGTATAAAAAAGAAGTTGAGGTAAAATATCAGTCAGGATTGATGCAGTTGGTGCAGAGCTTCGTATTTATGGATAGTTTTTGAAAGTGAACATGTTTCAGCAAACAATTGCACATTTAGTTCCCTCACTCGGTTTGATACACATCTCATACTTCTTTGAGTTGATACGACCTGTTCTTACTCCCACCTCGTCACAATAAAGACCTCCGCGTCACTTTTGGATGTTTTGGGTGTCCCTAACTCGTCGTTTTTTTGACGTAATGGCTCTTCCTATAAAATCTCGGGTCCCCAACCCCCAGGCCGCGAACCGGAACCGGTACAGTACCTGGGACACAGAGCGCACCGGTACCCTAACCCTAACCCAGCCCTGGTCCAGGTCCGGTACCGTGTCTGGTACAATCTAATACTTTCAGCTAAATGGATACAGCTAGATACTATTCATTTGAAATTTAGATCTAGAAAAATTCAAAACTTTTCAA
>NC_050526.1:18620927-18630022 GCF_002922805.2 Oryzias melastigma
CGGTACCGTGTCTGGTACAATCTAATACTGTCAGCTAAATGGATACAGCTAGATACTATTCATTTGAAATTTAGATCTATAAAAATTCAAACCTTTTCAAATATACATACATACATATATATATATATATATATATATATATATATATAAAATAGAGATACTAAACATATATATGTGTGTGTGTATATATATTTATATATATATATAAAGAGAGATACTAAACATATATACACACATATACCGGTACATATATATATGTGTATATGTATATGTATATGTGTGTATATATATATATGTATATGTGTATACATTTTATGTATTTAAGTTTATTATCTTACTATGATTTTACCCCAGAGTTTCTTGTGGGGATCTTTTGTGCCAGGGCTTGCTGGCGTAGTCTGGGGTCGTTGCCGCGGTTTTCGCCCTTGCTGGTTGTGCTGGAGTTCTGCACCGCCGGCCCCCACCTGAAACGTTCAAAACATTTGACAGATTCTCCCCTAGCCCACTTTCAGTGGAAGTGGTGCAGTTTCCCAACAAACTCACTCCAGATTAGCGAGACTGGTTGCCATAGAAACGTTGACTCGGACCAGTCACTGCTTGCCAACGTCGTTTGGTCCAAAAATGGCAAAATGTAGCGGTTTTTCAATTTATCTGCTGGGGTTTTTTTTTGCTGGATGATATTGCGGCCACATTTCAGATTTTTTTTCCTAAGTAGCTACTTTTTCAAGATAGAGTACATTATTGCTTTTATATCAAATGGAAAAAAATGGGTGAAAGACAACAAAATTACACATTTTGCCTGAAAAGCTGGTTCAAATCTTAATCAGTTCTTCTAATTTTCATCTGAAAGTTTTTTTTTCTTAAAGTTTCACTCCGATCATCTTTTGATCTATTTTAAAATAGTTTTCAGTCGTCTTTTTTATTATAACTAAAAACCAATTGACCGAGTCTGACATCTTTTGTTGGATCGTTGTAGCTGAACTTGGGCATTTTAGCTGCAATTAGAGATTGATTTTAATTCTAAAGACAGATCCTATCTGAAACACCCTGTTCATATTCATCTGTTCTCACTCAGAAGTGTCGGAAGTTACAAACACATGGTAAGTGTCGGGATAATATGCGTGGTTAATGCTTTCACTCCAGGGTTGGGTTCAGCTTTAATCTAAAATGAATGCAGTTCTACTCAGACTTTGGAGACTTTTCTCACGATTTGGGCAAACAGAGAACCAGAGGCCCAGCTTGTCTTCTGTGTGGAAGACACATCTGCAGCTCTGTGCTCTTGTGATTTGTTTGTAGGTCTTTCAGCTTGTTTGATCCGATCTGAGTGAGGAAGCTGTCATGTCTCATTAAGGCGCTGCAGTTTCCGTCCTGAATGGACGGCGTGTGCGCAGACACACCGTCTGCATCTGCCTGCGGTGGCGGGATTCCTGGGAAATCGCAGCCTCTGCGTGAAAGTGTTTGTTGCGGCGTGAACGAGGACAGAACGGTATCGAGTGCAGACGCCTGTGTGGGGGATTTATTTGAAGGCAGATTTGTTTTGAGCGGGAGATTAGCTGCGGTTTCATTTATAACCTCCATTCTTTGGACGTTGCAGTCGGGAGCGGCTGCAGCTCATCTGTTCCACCTCTTCACCCCTCCATTCTTTTATTGTTCTTAGACTTTTCCCACTCCTCCTGTCTTTTTATCAGTTTAACTCTTCAAAACAAACTCTTTCCTCCCTTCTTATACCATAACATTCCTTTGGTATATCCTCCAACAGTCCCCCTTTCTGTGACTATTTCTTCTTGATTCCCTCGTTTCCTTTTACCTCTTCATATCCCTCCTTCCTGTTCTTTCTGTGTCCGGCTCAGAGAAACCTGGAGCTGCAGTTAATCACAGGGACTGTAAAATAAATGTTGTGTTCATCTGTTTAGTTTTGGTAATGCAGTCATTGTCTGTTCATGCAGCCCCGAGTCTGGATTTGTTTAAGCAGTTCTGGTGAAAAAAACCTCAACATCTGGGAATGCAAATCCATTTAGTGACTTTATTAGTCGTCTCAGGAACTGGGAAAGAGCAGCTACCTGGTAAAATCCACTTTGAGATCAAGAATCTGAAGCTGTAGGCTTGTATTTTAAAGGTGCTATTGGTGGAAGAAATGAGAAAACATTATTTTGTTAGACTCATCTTCTCTCTTAATGGAGCAATTCTCATGTATTCTGCAACCAAAATTCTTTAAATTGCTGTATTTTTGTATTAAATTGTTACGTTAGCCTCTATAAAGCTATGAATTCAGAAGGAATGTGCAGTTAGCCCATGGTGTTCACACTGGACAATCAGGGAGGGGCTTCTTCTAGTGCTGGGTTGATAAAAATCAATTTGAGTTGATCTAAGCTTAAAAGATCAATAATTGATCCATAAAACTAGATTGATCTAGCACATAAAGCTAAAGTTCACAAGCTTGATGGTAACGAATATTGGGATTTCCCACGGCTAATGCTAACGCTCGGTCGACATAAACATGCATTGCTGATAAAATTAGATTTTTTATATAATCACAGGCAGGAATTTTCCAAACTCGTTTAAGGAAACATTTTTTGTCTAAAACACAGTTTTTTTACTCATATTTTCTTGTTCTTCTGGAATAAGGTGTAATGCTATAGCGTGATCGCCACCTAGTGGCCAAACTGAAACGCCCTCCAGGAGAAGCAGAACAATTGTTGGAGCTTCTTCCTTTGAGAATCCATGTAACACTGTATGCTATTAACAATCTATTATTTCACTAATAAATGTTGCTGTATGTGAACTGTATCAGATTATTATGAATATATAAAAAAATAGATTATTAATTAGGGGTGTAACAAAAGCGAAATGAGTAATGTAAGCGAAATGGATCAGGAGAAGCGGGCACGGCAGCACCATGTTTTACGGATAACAATTATTTTTTAATGTTTTTTAATTATTTAAATGTCCCCAGAGTTAGATTCAATAAAACAATTACTACCCCAAAAAATGTTTAGTTTGATTTTAACTGATTTATGTAAGATTTAATTTGGACATTAGCAATTTTAAGGGGTTGCTCAGATTTTAAGCATTGTTTTCTCTCAGTTTTTGTAGATTTGGTCTCAAGACATGTAAATGTATTCAGAAACTACATGTTTTACCACTTTGTGTTCAAAGTTTTAAAATGTTTTGTTTTAATCAAAAGGCCTCAATGAGCCAACATTATTAAATATGTGTTTGAAGCTTTTCCAAAAATGTATTTTAAGCTTTTATCTTGTTTTTTTTTTTTATTTCTTACTGATCCGAGAAATGATCCGAACCATAACCCTAAAACCGTGACCCTAAAACCGAGACATGATCCGAACCGTGACCCTAAAACCGTGACATGATCCGAACCGTGACCCTAAAACCGTGACATGATCCGAACCGTGACCCTAAGACCGTGACATGATCCGAACCGTGACCTTAAAACCGTGACATGATCCGAACCGTGACCCTAAAACCGTGACATGATCCGAACTGTGACCCTAAGACCGTGACATGATCCGAACCGTGACCTTAAAACCGTGACATGATCCGAACCGTGACCCTAAAACCGTGACATGATCCGAACTGTGACCCTAAGACCGTGACATGATCCGAACCGTGACCTTAAAACCGTGACATGATCCGAACCGTGACCCTAAAACCGTGACATGATTCGAACCGTGACCTTAAAACCATGACATGATCCAAACCGTGACCCTAAAACCGTGACACGACCTGAACCGTGACCCTAAAACCGTGACACGATCTGAACCGTGACCCTAAAACCGTGACATGATCCGAACCGTGAGCTTTGTGGTCCTATTCACCTCTATTATTAATGTATTTCTAAACAAATGTGTCTAAATGTGTAAACCATGTAAACTCAAATATGAATTGAATTTAGTAGATCGAAAGAATTGAAAAATAAATAAATAAAATCCTGAATTAAATCGATTTAGGAAATTATTATCAATACTCAGCCCTTGCTTCTTCTTTTTCTTTTTCTACTGTTTATTAGCTCGTGTCTGCCCCCTACAATTGGGAGAGACTTGGTGCGAAATGTCAAAGTGAATCGAATCTTTTGACTTTTGCTCCAGACTTTCACAGCTTTATTCTGATACATGAAAGACCTGGTCGGGGACAGATTGCTATCATTAATTTCTCCTCCATGATCAATTTTCAAACAGTTGGCATTTCCATGAATAAAAAGGGATGCCATCCATGTATCAAATATGAGTCTGTGATTGGTCAAAGTTTGCAGTGTGAACATAACTTTTTCCTTTTTTTAAAAATTTAACTGAAATATCTCTGTGACAGGTTTTGGGACGAGGAGCAAAGCAGCCATTTCCATCTCTGGGTAACTTCATCTCGTCTCTCAGTCAGAAGAGGGATGTGGGAGGGCGGGGCTTTCCTGCCAGCTTTGCGGGCACCTTGACCAGCACAGTGGGACTCAGACATGGTAAGTTCACATCAGCTGCTAGAAGTCCTGGGCGATATGGAAATAAGTGTATATCACAATATAATTGATTATATATCACAATAACGATATATATACAACGATGAAGTATATTTTCAGTTATCCTCTAAATGTCTTTGCTTACTGTTCTAGCACAGGATAGCACAAAAGCTGAGCACCTTATTGTGTTTATTTCAATAAAACGAGGTCTTACTTGGGTTTACTTGTCTTAAGCACATCAAAAGTCTGACTAATTAATTAAATTTACTTTTAAAAGTTTTTTGTGACCTGCTCAGAGATTACCCTGCCTTCGCCCATGAGTGAATAGATTAACCCCATGACCCCAAAAGGGATGGATAGTCTTTAAAAACTAAATTTAGATTGTTTATGTTTAAGCGTGATATTTTCGAGGTGCGAAGCGAGATGGGGAATGAGCAAAAATTAAATTCACTCAGCGACATAATGGACAACTGACACAAAAAGTGCAAACTGCATGACCTTTTGTCCAATTCTTTCAGTATTTATTGCTTTATTATTATTTGATTGACTGGATAAATCCACTAATTAGTTAACGTCATAATCCCCAAATCACATCCAACTTTTTGTCAAACATATTTGACTGAGGTGTGAAGGAGTTTTTCATTTGGTGCAATAATTTTAGCTATAAATTAGGGCTGCCACAAACGATTATTATAATCAGGAAAGAAATAATCGGTCATTCGCAAAGTGGATGTAAAGCACACACCTTAACCATCATTAGCTTGAAACTAACTAAAAATAAGGACAATAAAGATGATAGTTTATTAAACTTCTAATGAATCGTGGCCCTACTATAAATATACATTTAGAGTTAGAATTTTAGGATCTAGGCTATAAAAATGTGACTGTGTGCTGACCTCATCGGTTTGGCGTCCACTCATGTTGAGCTGTAGAATCCTAATTCTGCTGAATTCACAGTGAGCCTCATGGAAACAGAAACGGAGTGATCTATGTTTTGTCTGGGATGTAATGATGTGTTACTTGCTCTGTTTACAGTACGCTTGACATATGTGTTCAGGCTCTGTTTATGTTGAGCTGCACCAAATAACGATGGAAGCTTCTGCAGAGAAGGAGCAGAAAAGAACGTCTTTCCTGCAGAAAATCATTGTTTGTAATTAGAGGGTCTTTGACTTTATATGGTAAACTGAGTTCCAGCTGAAAGGCCGCTTTCCTGCCATGTGTCACTTTGATTTCAGGGCGTTTCAACTCTTGGTTTCTATGCTGAAAAGTTGCTTAGGTTGATATTTTTCTTCTTTGTGAGCGTAGCTATGGAGATAAAAAGTGGCAGTTCGTGCACGTCGGTTTGAAAACTGATCACCAATTATGAGTGGTTGACATCAGTGCTGCTTCCTGTAAAAGGCTGGACTATTTTAGAGCACCATGTGAGCAGAGGCCCAGAGGAAAGCTCACCGGCTCGCTTTGTCACCACGGTTAGTGATGCCAGAATAATTATGTAAACCTCCACCCCCAAATGAAAACCATATGAAAGAGAAACTCCCAACACACACACACCGGTTACTTTTGCATTTTCGTACCCGAACACACTGCTGAATAATCACCACAAAGTGCTCTTTCATCTGTAAAACATTATTGGCGGTTTCAGTTTTATTTTGAGTTTTCTCAAGGTTTTTTTTTTTTTATGTCCTAAAGCAACGATCTTTCTTTACTTTGAAAAACTGACAGTTATTTTGAGGTATGAAAGGACACCTTGTGATAGAAAAGATTTGAAAGATTGCTGATCTCAGCTGGAACTCTGTTGCACTACAGCTGCATAATAACTGCATACAGAAGAAATATAAGTTGGATAAATGATTGCTTTGTTTTCTATTTTTTTTAGTTTGTGCGGACTATTTACTATTAATTGATGAAATATCTTAAGGTGGTTTGAGCAAAACAAACAGAAGTGAAGAATATCATATCATGTATCATGATACGAACACATCAGGCATGTGTAGCTTGTTCAAAATCACGCTACACATGGTTTCTGAAGGCGCTCTTATACTGAACTGTCACTAACCGATACTAGTGCATGGACTCGCCTTCAGTGAAAAATGTCATAGCGGTGCAAATTCTATTCTGATATGTGAAAGACTTGGTGTCATAAAACTTTGGCTGGACACAAACTGCAATTATTAATTTCATGATGGATTTTCAGTTGACACTTCTGTGTTCTGAAAAGGACACTATCCATATATGTCACTACCAAAACCAAGTCCTTGATTGGTCAAAGTTCAACCGGTTTAACTTTCAGCGTGCGCTCACTTGTCGTATGTTCTGTACATAGAGCCTGAAAAGGACTTAAAAACTAGCGTAGCAACTTGTGAACTCAAGAGTTTTCTCTTTTTCTCTTCTAAGGAACTGATAAAATTACTACCTCCAAATTTGCATCAAATTAGGTAATAGAAGATGGGAGCCTAGTCTCAAATTTCAATGGTTCAAGGATCTTTTATTGTCATTTCACCACAGGGATGAAACAAAATGTGTGTCTCTGGTCCCGGACCAGCTGGATTCAGTGGGATTATGGCAGAGAAGGTAAAAGAAGTATCAGTGTTATACACAAAATCCTAACTTGAACCTATAACAGTTCTTATGGGTATGTTTGACTTCAGTTCAAGAATTAGGCAATCAAATTTCAGGTTTACAGCATTGGTTTTAGACAATTAAGTTACACAAATGTAGACTTCAGAGTGTGAAATGAAATTAGATATTTATGAAATATCATTAAAAAATGTTCCCTTATCATGAGACTACCTCATAAAATGTTGGAATGGAATAAGAGACATTGTAGATGAATTGGACATGGATTGCATTTGTGGTTGTAGACCATTGACTTAAGATTAGATGAAAAGAAGATGAAGCCATGTACCGGATGTGCAGTGAATCATTAGCTTTTGGAAAATGGGAAAAAACAGGCTTTGCAGTTGTGGAAACAATTCCATCAAGACCAGTTTAGACCGGAGGATTTTGTTCAGGATGTAGCCCTGCAATGGACGGACGGATTGTCCAGGGTAGGCCTGGACAATACATCGGAAATGTATTGTCATTGCAATATCAGCCTGTGCAGTGTGTATCAAAAAGACAGCTTAAACTACCTGGATTAAATATATGAGACCTTAAATCAGGGATAGGCAACTCCAGCCTTTAGGATCGGTGTGTCTGCATGATTTCCAGATATCCAAGCCCTACTCATGACTGATTACCTGGTTCCAGTGTGCCCAGCCAATAAGAACATGCCAGAGCAGGGTATGTTGGAAAACATGCAGGAATGCGACCCTCGAGGCCTAGAGTTGACCATCCCTGCCTCAAATGCTTACACATGCAAACACAATCATATGGCAGCTTGACATATTTAACAAATTAAATAGAGCCCCTTTTGCATCTGACCAACCAGATGGACCTCTTATATGTTTGGAGGATAATCTAAGCTCTGTTGAATTGATTTGAATAAAACTGATACAGTGAAATGGAAATGATGTATTAGTTGTTTAGCTACATGGTCATGTGTTGCAAGTCATATCGTCATTGTAATACGGATCACTAATATCGCAAGTTTTTCTAATATTGTGTAGCCCTAGTCCAGGGGGTACCCTGTCTTTGCCCTTTAGTAGCTGGGTAGGCTTTTCCAACCCTGTGACCTCAAACTGGAGCATACTGGGTTTTAGAAGACAGATGGATTTAGTTGACTTATTGTAATAAAAGATCTGATACACAAAGACAAAAACATTTTGAGATAGACAATGAATGAAATGAAAGACAATGAAAGCAAAGCTCTTCGATTTACCGGTCAAGTACTCACCTATGGTCATGAGCTCTGGGTCGTGACCGAAAGAACGAGATCCCGACTACAAGCGGCTGAAATGAGTTTTCTCCGGAGGGTGGCTGGACGCTCCCTTAGAGATAGGGTGAGGAGCTCGGTCACCCGGAGAGAGCTCGGAGTAGAGCCGCTTCTCCTCCGCATCGAGAGGAGCCAGTTGAGGTGGTTCGGGCATCTGGTCCGGATGCCTCCTGGACGCCTCCCTGGTGAGGTGTTCCGGGCATGTCCCACTGGGAGGAGGCCCTGGGGAAGACTCAGGACACGCTGGAGAGACTATGTTTATCGGTTGGCCTGGGAACGCCTCGGGGTCCCCCCAGAGGAGCTGAAGGAAGTGGCCGGGGAGAGGGAAGTCTGGGCATCTTTGGCTAGACTGCTGCCTCTGCGACCCGGTCCCGGATGAGCGGAAGAAGATGGATGGATGGATGGATGTGTGTATTTTTGCTGTAAAAAGTGGGACCGTTTGGATAAGCAGGAAGGGGCTTACTTAACAAGTCCTATTGACTACTCGATGAACTACACCTAGTTGTAGTTAATGTGGCTTTCAACTGAGCTCAATTCCAAAAGCAAAATGAATATCCTCTGGTTCTGATACAGAGTACATTTTTTACGCTAGCAGAAGATATTCTTCTTGTTGATGTTGCTCACCTTGTTAATGAATGGATTGCGTTAACTTAGCAACCTGCCAAAAAGTTCAGAAACGAGCTGGAACATTTGAAACTGCCTGTTCTTGATGATTAAGATATGATTTTTGTTTAAGTCAAATGTCGCAGAAGCCTCAGT
>NC_050526.1:18630691-18639869 GCF_002922805.2 Oryzias melastigma
ACTAACGTCATAAAATGTTGGAGTGGAATGGGAGAGATTGTAGATGAATTGGACATTTGTGGTTGTAGACCATTGACTTTAGATTAGAAAGAAGATGAAGCCATGTACCGGATGTGCAGTGAATCATTGGCTTTTGGAAAATGGGAAAAAAAACAGGCTTTGCAGTTGTGGAAACAAGGCCATCAAGACCAGTTTAGACCGGAGGATTTTGTTCAGGATGTAGCCCTGCAATGGACGGACGGAAAAGATATGATTTTGTTTAAGTCAAATGTCGCAGAAGCCTCAGTCGGGATCAACCATGACACCTTAATTTTTATCATTCCAATTGAAAAAATGGGGGAAGTAAATCTAGTATGTAAAGTTTAAAGAGATAATATTCTGTCATTCATGGTTGTGTTTGTAACGAGATCTTTGTCCACAAAGATTTAGTTTGTGGGAAACGGAAAATCGTCAGTGCGATTCTTCCTTTATTCCCTAAAGAAAGAGAATAAACCCAATCATGCTTTAATTTACAGAATTGGCCTCTTACCTTTCATTCACAAAACATCAAAGCTTTTTTTGAAGTAGGCGTGTTAGAAAAACTAACAATGAAGAGCAAAGCATGTTCATAAGAGTGCTTCTAACGATAAAAAGGTGTCATGACAACCAAGGGTTAGTTGCTGTCAAGACGCAGCTAAACGATGCATAAAATGACAAAGAAGCTCTGGCCGGACCCGAACTCCACCCAAAGACATGAGGGCGAGCAGATTCAGCCGACGTCACCTGCGTTTGCAGCTGTCTTCAATTCAGAATGGAGATACTTTATTGAGGGAGAGACACTTTGGGATGTTTGCTTATGGGTTCAAAATGTTCTAACGCCGTCCTGACAGAACACTGAAACAAGCTGCTCACATGTTTGAAACGCTGTTGTTCTTAATTTGTGTTAACTTTCACGCCAACTAGGTTTGTGACGTGTGTAACTCTCTGGCAAACATGTAACTTAAGAAAAAATAATAAATATTTCCTAGAAACTAGAGGTGTATGGAATAATTAAACCCAAGAACACTTTCTCTATAAAAAGTCACTTTTGCTGTGTAATTTTTACCCAATACAATATACACAATAGAAAGTATTTGTCATAAGAAATAGTTTAAAATATGACAACATTAGAGAGTAGTTTTCTTTTATTTTCAACTGTGGTCTGTGTAACAAGATAAAAAACATGGGAAGATGCTAAAAGCATGCTTTAAAATTACTGAAAAATTAGGAATTTGAGAACAAAAAAATTCCTACAAAAGTAATTATACTAGAGACTTGGCCCTTGGTCTACCCATTCCTGGGACATATGACTCATGCAACATATTGAAAATCCTGTTAACAATTTTGCTTAGGTGAAAATCACCAGGCGATACTGCTTTAGGGTTAATTAGTTATTTGTGAGCGTCCTTTAGTATCTTTTGTTTTCTACTTAAACCCCAGACCACTAGTTGGCAGCACAGAACACTTTGAGCAGCTCCACATGACACCAGAACAACAAGATCTTGTGAGAACTAGCTTGTGTTAGATATTCAGTCTCACTGTTTTAGTCAGCTTTCCGGTTTTTGTTGTTATGAGAAATGTACTGATATGACTTCATGACTTCGTTTTTTCTAAGTCATATTCTTTAAAAAAAAAAAGGGGGGGGGGGTTATCGTTCTGATACAGTCTTGGGATATTTTGCGATATGTGTCGTATCATGTGACATGTATCATGATATTTTTTGTATCACCAGACATGTATCGCAGTATGTATCGTATCATCAGACATGTATTGCGAAATGTATCATATCACGAGGCCTATATCGCGATATTTATCATATCACGAAGCATGTATCACGATAAGTATTATATCATGATACATGTATTTCGATACGTATCGTATCATGATACATGTATCGCGGTACATATTGTATCATGAGACATGTATTGCGATATGTATTATATCATGATACATGTATTGCGATATGTATTGTATCATGAGACATGTATCGCGGTACGTATTGTATCATGAGACACGTATTGCGATATGTATCGTATCATGAGACATATATCGAGATATGTATCGTATCACAGGACAAATTGCGATATTTATCATATCACAATACATGTATCACGATATGTATCGTATCACGAGATATCTATCGCGATATGTATCATATAATGAGACATGTATCACAATATGTATCGCATCACAAGACATGTATTGCGACACATACGGTATCACGAGACATGTATCACGAGACATGTATCGCGATATATATCGTATCACGAGACACGTATCACGATATATATCGTATCACCAAGCATGTATTGCGATACGGATCAAATTGCCAGATTATTACTTAAACACACCCCTAGGAAACACCTTTGACTAATTGCTGTATCTATAAGAATCCAGATGCTACAGATCATAGATCAGCTTCTTCATTTTTCCAAATTCTCACAATCTTGAGTAAATATTTCACACTGAAAACTTTTAAAGGTGTTGCATAATGTCAAAGTATATATTGGGGTTGCTGTGTACTTAAGTAAAGTTCTTGAGCTCTAAGTGTCATCAGGTATGAACCTAGAAATCAGGTTTGAAAGTAAATACATAAAACTGTTAGACAGGGTAAAGTTTAAACGATATAATAGTATAACAAAAGCTTACTTCAAAAGACAGATGTCTTTCTTTAAATGTGCAGACCTGGAAACTTCAGTGCAGCCCTGCCCGGTTCAGCTAAGCCGACAGTGATTTAACATCTGTCCTCAAACCCGATTTGTTCTTGTGTGTGCCTCTGTACTCCTTTTATCTTCTGCCTGTGCAAGCCTACGAAATGAGCACCCACAATGCACCTGGCCAGGGATGTTCGTGGCGGTTTCTCTGGCTACATACAATGGGAGGCCAATTATAAGGAGGGAGGATGGATCACTGTGAGGGTGGGAAGACAAATGAGCGTGCACGTGTGTGTATTTTCGTATTGTGAGGAATTGTGTTCCCCGTTGAAGACTGGTCATGCTGATTAGATGGTTCTGGCTGCAGAAATAATAAAAAAAAGTCCAGTTCTCATTCTGTTTTTGCTTTATGTTGCTCCTAATATTTCCAGACAGCAACAATAAAAAGTTTCCATTATTTGAAAAGCAGTTGCATACTTGTTTCCATTCTTCTCTCCATATATGAAGTCTTTAAAGCTCTTAAGAGACAAAGATTTGCAACTGGCTGTCATCACCCATGTGAAGCCTATTTACAGTAACTGCTTAATAGTGTATTTTTCTTTGGCCAAGGGAGCTCATTGTACTGCCGAGGAGGGAAACCAACCGAGAAGTGCTGGAAATGAAAAAACATCTGCATCAAACTAGCAACTCATTTAACTCAGCTACATTTCTTGAAGCAAATGCTACTGCTTGGGACACGAGGGCGATGTCTTTCTTCTTGTCAGTGGACATGCGGATGTTGTGGTTTCTTTAAATGTGTTTGAGGGACAACTGCACTGTCAGTGGATCTTGATTCTGTTTGACATCAGGGACAAAATTCAAAAAAAGAATAAAAAAAAACGAATTTAGGACCTTTTTTTCTGTATTAAACCTGTGGAATAGTGTTGCCACGATTAGTCGACTAATCGACTATTAAAATAGTCGACAACTAATTTAATAGTTGATTAGTCGTTTCTTTATGTTACATGGAGTAAGAGTGAAGTAAAGTTGAAAGTTATAATGGTATACTGCTAGCTTTTTGGACTATTTGGGAATTTATTAAGGTTTTTAGGCTAATATTTCAGCTGCACCATAGAAATTTTGGCTAATTTTGGATTGTTTTCTTTTTTTTAGGTTAATTCGAAGCTGAACTAATATTTCAGCTGCAAGCTAGCCATTTTGGCTAACTTAGGCTTTTTTTTTGACTATTTTGGCATTTAACTAATATTTAGCTACCAATTTCAGCATCTTCAGCTATCAGAACTAGCATCTCCAAATTCAGCTTACAGCATTCATACTAGCAATATCGCAGGTAATGCTATATATCTAGTTTTTAGTTGGTTTAAAGCTTATAATAATTGAGATGTGTGGTTTACATCCAGTTTGCACATGACCCAACTAGTCGATTAATCGGAAAAAAATAACTGGTGATTGATCAACTATTTAAATAATAGCTTGTGGCAGCACTACTGTGTTATAGGCACTTGGACAAAGCTGAGTCTTAGGCTGCATCACACTGCTGCTACATACAATTTGTGCATCGTCCTTGTATGAAATTGCGATCTTTTGGGTTTTTTCCGTTCCTCATTTCTCGATGTATGCGGTGGTCTGTTGAGGTTTTCGCCCAACAGGTCTTTATGTGAATTCGGTTTTGAGCTAATCAAAAATTTCTGGTCAATTGAAAGTTGTGTAGTTTATACATATTTTAAGTAGTTATATGCAATTCTTGTGTTAATTCTATGCAATTGTGCATGGCTTTTTTGAGATGCATACCCAAATCTGCAGCATTCTACGACCATTTCATATATGTGTAATGCACTTTTCACGCATGTACTACCAATGTATAACTTTGATATTGCGGATATTGGTGCACATATGATGTCAAAATCACATAATTGACACACCGCACAAATCACCATTGTGGTGGGGAAAAAAATTTTTTTTAGATGCATCAATTATGATCCAAAAAACGATTCTGAATTGTTTTATGATTTTTAAATAAATATGAGTTTGAGTAAAAGTTACAAGTGGAACTAAATGTGAAGCGTTTTTCATTCTGACATTTTCAAAGAGTTCACAAACACGTCTGACCTTCCAGATCTCGTCATCCAACCGGCCCCAGCTTCACTTAAAGCGACCGTTTGGAAGCATTCTGGCTTTTTTAGAGTCAAGGGTCAACTGGATAAAAGTCAGGCGTTGTGTAAGTTATGTCACACCAAAGTTAAATATTTAGGAAACACAACACATTGTGAAATCACAATGTGCAGCTGGCTAGACAAAATGTATTTAGTTTGACATAAGAGTTTCATTAAAGGGGCCATACAATGAAAAACGAACTTTTGGAGCTTTAATGTGTATTATACTGTTCAATCCTCACTATAAAGAACCCAAAGTGGTATTTTGATCCGTTCATGCATTTCAGAGTAATCCTATTAAAACCTGCGCTCTAAACAGCAGCCCCTCCCATACCCATGAAAAGGAGCGGTTCCTCACCTGCTGATGTCACAGAGTGAGACCGCCCCCTTCAGGGAGAGTCTCGTGATCATCAGCAAAAACTTTCATTTTAGATGCAGAATATTGTGTCCTGTCTTCAATAAGCTCAAACTGATGTTTAGTTTAGTCGTGGGGCTCCCTTAAGAGCTTTAATATCTTTCAAAATAATATGCATATCCTCTTTTAACAATATCACTATAAACACTTTGTCATGTTTACATGATACCAAAATCTAAGTTTCTTCCAAATGAATGAACCTTTACAAGCTGTTTTTAACATAACACAACTTGTATTTGTGTTTCAACATGCAGATTGTTTTACTGGAGACTCAAGTTAAAGACTGCAACCTTCTTTTCATCATTATTATTCCACGATGAAGACATTAGAGGTCCCATAAAGTAGCAGATGTTGTTTATGGAAAAGTGAACAAATAACTTAACGAGACGCAACAAACTCCCATCAGAGAGATGTCAAGTACTAGTTTTTATTGAGTGGTTCATAGGGATGTTTGATGTAGTGTAAAAAGAAATATGTGAAAAGGTTCCTGCCAATTTTTTAGCACTTGATTAGCATGTTATTGAGTCTTTGATGAAATTAGTTGTGAAAATATCAAACCATAGCTTTCCAGAAAGTTGTTGACATGTTGTTTTTTTCAGTTTATTAACTTTTTTGACCTTTTGCAGATTATTAAGACCCATATAATCCAATTTCAGCTTGCATTGCCATTTTTTTGTTGTTAATTGGTCAAACATTTAATCATGAAACCACAACTAAAACTAGGTGTGGGTAACTCCAGGTTTTAGAGGTTGATGGTTTCACGTGTTTTCCAGATATCTTTGCAATAGATCACTTTAGCACAGAGATGGACCAATTGACCTTTGATTGCTGGATCGGTTCCCTCCCTGTTTGCTTGTGTGTGTTGAAGTGTCCTTAAGCAAGACACTGAACTCTACATGGCTCCCGGTGGCCTAGTTCGTACCTTATGTGGGAGCTTTGCTGCCATCTGTGCACAAATGTGTGTAAATGGATTAAAGGGAGTAGATTGAAGTGCTTTGGTACTCATACGATTGTTGAAAGCGCTATAGAAGAACACATTTTTGACTAGTATATGCTCTGCTAATTACCTGAATCAATTGTGTACAGCCAGTTCAAACATGCAAAGGCCAAGTTGGTGGTAGTGTCACCTTTGTTGCTCAAAAACAAACAAACAAAACAATAAGCTATAGTCAAACTTCTTTTTATTCTTCCTAAAGCCGTTTTTCTTCAAATGTATTAGTCCAGGGGTCTGGAAGCTGTGGCTCTAGAGCCACATGTGGCTCAAGTATCTCCATTGTGGCTCTGGTTAAAGACAAAGTGTTTTGTTTTAAAAACTCTTCAGAACTGTCAGGTTTTGAATGTGAATAAACTGAGTTTAGTGTGCAAGATGAGCTTCAAATGGGACAGAGAACATTAATCGTTTTATTTCTTTCAAGTCAATATAAGTGTTGAAATTTGTGTAGCTACACCCGTTTACCTCTGAAGAACAAGCCGAGGAAATGCAGGTTTTTTCTCTGTGAATCAGCTGATAAGAACACTCAAAACTTTTAAATGTTTCTTTATTTTTTACTATTTTCATTTACTAATGCATTTTTTTCTTTAACTATTTTTGCTTATTTGTGTCCTCAGGAAGAGAACTGCCTCCGATCTGCAATGACGTTCGTCAGAAGCACCGACTCTCCATCGACACTCTGCCTCCAGAACTCAAAGCCCCGTTCCCCTTGGACCCCATCATTCCGCTTCGAACCAAGACCACCAAAGAGTTTCAGTGAGTATTACCGTAACAGTCAGTGTATAATAAAAGAAACAATATTTAATTGTATTCTTTAAACAATTGCTTGGATATGTAATTTGATACTAGAGAGGATATGGATCGAGCTGCCCTATCAGGAGACTGGAGGGAAGTTCGGGACTTTTATCTGACCACCTTTGAGTCTTTCATCGAAATCAACGCGGCCTTCAAGGTGAAAACACGTTCAATACATTTTACAGCTTTACCAGCTGACATGTTGGCACCTAACAAATGTTTTGTTTTTTTGTAGCGGGAGGCGAATGGATTGTTCAACACAATAGAGGACTCAGGAGTCAACGCAAAGTTTGTTAATGCCGTCTATGATGCGCTGCTCAGCACAGTAAGAGATGCCTGCATATACACGGACACTGCCAGGAAATATCCGTTGGGCTTAAACAAGTCCCCTGAATTTAGCCCTGAACCTTGAGCTTAGTCTGTATTTATATTGCCAGAGATCTCTTTAGCCATTGGCCAGGAATCACGAGGGCGGGGCAAAGCAACAAGACAATAAATAATGAAAGTTCTACGCTTTGTCAGGATAGTTCATTCAAACTGGCTATTCTTTCATTGTTAAAGATTATACATTTTGTCCAAATCCAGTGGCTTTAATCGAAGCACAATCTTCCAAAATAAACGTACTTATATTTGTGTCTGGTACAGTGTGTCTGTTCATTGTTCGCTATGGGGTAGAGGGCGGAGAAGTCAAATTTTGACATCAATGTTATCAGATATTTAGCGTGTTTTAGGAGAAAAAAAACAGGTTTTGTTTTTTAAACGCATATTTTCACCCAGTTTGCACATTAAATATTTTTATCTAATCTAAATATTTATTTTCCAAACTAAATATTGAAGTTTTGTAACAAAATATTTAGTTTGGAATTAAATATTTAGTTCCCTTATTAATTATTTAGTCAAAAACTAAATATTTAGCTTGGATATAAATATTTAGTTTTAAGCTAAATATTTACTTTAGAACTAAATATTTAGCAAAATAAAAAGTAAATATAGAGTTAAAAATTAAATATTTAGCTTCAATCTAAATGTTTAGTTAAAAACAAAATATTTAGTCATAATTATATATATTTAGTTTTTTAAACTAAATGTTTAATTTTTAACTACATATTTAGATCTATTCTAAATATTTAGTTAACAATCAAATATTTAGTTAAAAACTAAATATTTAGTGTTTTACTATATATTTAGATAAATTTGAAATATATAGTTAAGAACAAAATATTTAGTTTTTCACTATATATTTAGTTTTATACTAAATATATAGTTTTTAACTATATATTAGGATCCATTTTATTTTTTTAGTTAAAAACTAAATATTTAGTTTGTTTCTAAATATTTAGTTTGTTGGCTTAATATATAATTTGAAAGTAAATATTAAGTTTTTTACTATATATTTAGTGTTTTACTATATATTTAGATAAATTCGAAATATATAGTTAAGAACAAAATATTTTGTTTTTAACTAAATATATAGTTTTTAACTATATATTAGGATCCATTTTAAATTTTTAGTTAAAAACTGAATATTTAGTTTGTAGGCTTAATATAGAATTTTAAAGTAAATATTTAGCTTAAAATTAAATATTCAGTTTACTTACTAAATATTCAGTTAGTAATTGTAACATTTATAATTAGATTAATTTAAAGGGTGAAAATATGCATTTGAAAAACAAAAGCTGTTTTTTTTCTCCTAAAACACACTAAATATCTATAAACACTGATGTCAAAATTTGACTACTCTGATTTATAAATGGCACCTCCATAGTTCGGACTTGATAAAAAATAGTAAAAACTGCCCATACAATATCAAGTCAGAGACAACAGAGGAATTCTGTCATTTAAACTGGTAAAAGTTGACTTTTCTGGCAAACGTGAAGCTGGATGATCATTTTTTTCTTTGCACAGGCCACTCACGTTCAGGCTTGTTGACCCAACCTTCTGCTGACACTGACCATGTTTTTCTTGGTGTGTGTGTAGCCTCAAGACATCCAGAAGTCAGTCCTGAAAGGGATCATTAACAGCCTGCTGAGGGAGTGGAAAGGGTGAGACAACTCCTAGACTATGTCATCTCTGTCAAGTCTTCTTCAGCATTCCTATCAGCTCTACACTTTTTGGAGAATTTACGTCATTTTTTTGCAAACGTATATATACG
>NC_050526.1:18639937-18666401 GCF_002922805.2 Oryzias melastigma
TAACGTATATATAAACGCGTATATAATATATATATATATATATATATATATATACATACATACATATTACCCCATGTTTCTGCTAAGAAGAAGCAAGTAGTTAGTAGGTCTACACTTCTTTAATGTATCTGTTGTAGAGACACAGAGAGAAGTGTGTGTCTTGTTTTGTGTTTTGATTGTATTTTTATTTTCATCGCTACAATCTGTTTAGCTGTGTTTTGTTGTAGAAAATCTGTTTTATTTTGAAAATAAAACAGATTTTCTCATGTATCTTGATGTCAATTCCTGCCAGAATTGACGCAGATCGCTTGCGACTCGCACGTGAAATAGACGTAGGAGGGCCGACGTCTATGAATTTAAAATCAAAAAATAAGATTGTGATTGGCTGATAAGAAAGGCAGGTAGTAAAGGTATTGGTTATTGATGAGTGCCGTGTAGAGTGAGTGATGTAATGACCCAAAGTACCCTGACGTGATGCAGATTTTCCTTATTGAAATTCCGCCAAACCATCCCATAATAGTCTTTTCCACTTTTCCAGCCTGTCAAGAAGGATTTCATCGGATGGTAAAAACGGTTGCTCTAAGGTCAAGCAGCTCTACAATTGAAGGTCTTCCTGAGTTTAAAGGAGTTCTCAAAGGAGCTGTGTTGTCTAAAGAAACCTTTCAATCAAACGAAACCCGTAGATCTCATGTCCAGATACCATTTCGAGGCCCTGATTTATCCCTTCATCTCCTGCAGACTGGATTTCTGTAGACTGAAACGATGCTGCTGCCAGAGTTCTAACCAGAACCAGAAGAACTCACCACATCACTCTCCTTCTTAAGTCCTTACAGCACTGCTAAGAAATCCCTTCATAGTCTGGAACCCAAATACGTATCAGATCTTTTTGTGGATTTACAAATCCAGCAGGGCTGTGAGATCAGGAAATGGAACCAAATAGAATAAAATTGATTTCTGCCCCCAACTTTCTCCACATTTCTGATCAAGCTGTTTGACACCCAGCAGCACCACCTGTACTCCTACTGTTACATCTCTGCTCTTCTTTTTGCACAGATGTGTATTCGACTATTTTGTACAGCTTTGTGCGTAGCTCAGTGTCATTATGTGTGTCTTGACTTCTCATCCAGCTTTTGCTTTGGATGCTTCATTTTCAGACCTCGAACCAAAGACGATCTACGAGCTTATTTCATCCTCCTTCAGGTGAGAAAACAGTAAATAGTTCCTTATGGGTATTAACAACATTGAACCTGAGCATAATACTTGTATAAAGATTCGTTTTTGTTTATACACATATATATATATATATATATATATATATATATATATAAACTAAAATCGGTACAACCCATCCATTTACAATTGATTTTGGTTGATTTAAGGAATGCAGACTGGTCTTTGAAAAACAGTTTCATTTGACGGTTTATCGTGAGCTGATGACTGTTGGTGTCCCGACACTGCTCACGATTGTCTAATTTACCACATAAAAGAGATGTTTGGCTTCCACAGTTATGTTTTTGTAAGTTGATGTAGTCATGAATGATTTAGATATGAATGTGCAAAAACAATGTATTTCAGAGAATACTCTTGTTATTCAGGTTAAGGAAATGACAAGGATGTTTATTAATAGACACATAAATTAAATGATGAGTATTCAAATATTATATTTCTTTATTATTTTATTTTATTTTTTGCGGGCTGAGAGGGGAGGTGTGGTCTGGATCTGGGATTGACAGTGAGGTTAGCTTGAGGTAGCATCGCGTCTTCAATATGGAGAGTTGTACCGAGCATTGTTGAGGTTTTTCTCCTCCACCTTCTCCTGAGACAGACGCTCATGGGACCCGTGTCTGAGTGGAAAAATGATGCTAGCATCATAAGCTAACAAAGGCTAACATAATAAGCTAACAATCCCAGGTGAAACGTTCATCGCTAATCCATCCCCAGAACAGAGTTCACTGCATTCAATGCCAATTGTTGTCTAACGTGAACTGGAAAGTTGTGCAAGCCTGTAGATTTTTTACAACCGATGGCAAAACACCTCCGAGCCATGCTAACGCTAACACGCTAACGGTCGACTGATAAAGAGACAAGGATGGGCGGAGCTTTCATACTGGAGCTGCAGAGCATGACGACGTGAAACTTCTAAACGACATGAAACTTACTCCAGTTTACCAATCACACACTGTAATACATCGTTTCAACCTGTAGGGGGCAGCAGATGGTTTTTGACTATAATTTCAGTTTATTTCAAATTGTGAAAAATGTGGCAACAGACCGGACTTTTAAAGCCCAATTTATTGAGATAAACAGCCAAAAAAGTTGATTTAGTGTTTGGTTACCCTTTAAAAACTCCCATCGTCTTAAATGCCAACAACAACATTTAGCCTTGAACTTATTTAAAATACATGCGGACAATCCAGCAATGTGCATCTTGGTCACGCATTTTACATGTGGTCAGCGTGAATTTTTATCAGTTCCTGTGCTGGTTGCATGGAAATACGTGTGAATAACAGCCAAAAAAAACAATTAAAACACAGAGATTTGTGCTGTAATTTATATTTAATGAATTTCCCCCCAGGGGATTAATAAAGTATCTTGATTGATTGATTAAATATGTTATTAATTAATAAAATAAAGTCCTAACAGAACGACCTTTTGGTTGCCAAGGTCAACAGTTTGAGGCCAGTTTTGGGTGTGGTTCTGGTGAGATATACTTTACTGTAACAACCCCCATAGAAGACAGAGCAGCCAAAAAGATGAACAAGAATTTAGCTAACAAAAAGGGAAAGCTCAGTCAGTCTATAAACACAATCCTGCTAAACGGTTTTTAATCCTAATTTTATCCTAATTTCCGTTTTTGGTCGTTTCTAGCAAGCATAGAAATGCAGTTTAGTCTTTTAACGTAACAAACTACAGACGTTTGTTCATTCAGACACTTAAAAAAGTGTCTCTAAGGACGTTCAGGAATGTGTTTGTGCAGGTTATTGATGCATCCTGTCTGCAGTTCCTAATGAAAATGGATTTCCTTGCTGTGTGAAAATCTGTGGCTAAATGGGTGTTTAATCCGATCAAGGCAGGAATCTGCTGCGGTTCCACTTTGGCTTTGTGTGGCATCAACACAAAGAAACACAAACATGCTGGCAAACTTGGGACTCCTTTTCGACTTTGAAGACTTCTCGCTGCTCCCATGAGAGCGCAGCCACACGGACACACAAACTCACACGGGTGAAGTCATGTCGGTGGAGGACGGCTGGTTTCCTGTCTGATGAGGATTTTCCCTACTTTATGAGCTCTGAAAGCTGCAGATTCTTTCCTCCGTTGTGTGTGTTTGTGTGCAGGCTGAGCAGTCCTCTGGGATTACTCCACTCTTATGATTCACAAAAAACTCCTTTTTCAGCCAACCAAAAGTGAAAGTAGCTGTTGAGAAAGAATACCAATTATTGAAGCCAAACCTCGATCATCAACCAAACTTATTTGGATTGTAAATTGATGCCTTATATTTTCTTTGTCCAGATGGAAACTATGCTAATCCACCTGATAACTCAAGTTTAGTAGAACTACTCAATGGTTTGGAATTACTTCCATTGTTTAAGTGTTTTTTTTTTGTTTTTTTGCTTTGCTTGGTTTCTGTTTGCAAAATGTTAATTTTATTATCGTTGACTGGTGGAAAACAACAAGACTTCTAGTACGTTGATATACCGTATATTTAAAGCCCAAGTGAGACACATTGCGTGCAGTTCTGCAGGACTTTAAAGATTCTAAAGCTCCAACTTTTTTTGAAAAAACCAAATCACGTTACGAGTTACTGAAGGGACACAAGGCATTTCTCTTTTCAAAAACTGACAAATTCTATCAAGATTAGCTTTCTGTCTGTCCCCAAGAGTCCCGACTCAAGACTAAAGGAGACTTAGCGTCATTTTAGCACCGCTGTAGGTGAAACTGCACTCCGATCATGTGACATTTATCAGGTGTGACAAGAATCAACCCCTAGAACTAATACTACACACTATAGAAACACTGCATGAGGTAAACACCCCAACTGGACCTAAAAAAGCACACCTCAACCTTATTTATACAACTGATATGGACATGGATGGATGGATTTTCTTTATTTTCAAAAACAATAAAATGATTAAATAAACAGAATGTATTAAAGTGTTTGAAAAACAGTGGGTAAAAGAAAAATCATATACATTTCCACCCCTAATCTTACTATAGTTTATGCAATCATTTTTACACGTATACTCATAAAAACACAAACGTATTAAAGAAAAACAAAAACCAAAAATTCGTTAAGGTATCAAAACATCACCAAGTCATAATTGTCCACACATTGTCCCAATTTCTAATTTATACGCTTCCAAAATGTTCACTTTGTATTGTTTTTTCTAATTATGATACATACATGTTACAGGGGAGAGTTATATAAGTTCGTTTCCTCCTACTTCCTTTTATTTAACTTATTAGTTAAGAATGTCATTGTGTTACGTTCCATATGCAATAGAGCAAATATATCTATTTATGTTTGAGTATTAATTGAATTAATAATTACTTATGTAAATCTGAGTGTTTTCCAACTAATTTCATGACCAATTATTCTATGTTTGATATATCTTTGGTTGTCTTGTTTATGTGTTATTCTTGCTTTGTTTGTAGGAACTAAACCGTTTCCAAATCCATTTTTTTACTTACTTTGATACTTTTCCTCATACTATTCTACCACCTCACCCCCAAAGACAGAAACACACTGAACTTTTTGTGTTGTTCTTACACAAGGTTGTTTGGTGTAATTTATATTATCCTTCTGTTTCCTTAAACAATTCTTGTTTGTTCTGTGATAGTAGTTTTTTTTAGCAATATAAATTATTAGCATTGTACTGTATTTTATTTCACTGAAACCTTTAGGAATGATTTATAACATGCTGGTGTGATTATAATACTCCTCTTTATGAATTCTTCTAATGGCTTAATTTTGTAAAATTGTGTTTTTGTGTGTGTTTGTGTGTCTAGAACCCACAGTATTCGAGCACCAACACATATGTGATATACGCTCACCTGTTGCGTCAAATCGCTGCTTTGTCTGAGGCGGATCACCACTTCCTGGTTCATTGGCTCAAAAGGTAAGGGTGGGTGTCGGTTTGGTCGTGTAAAACGTTAGACCAGATCTGAGCAAAGTTTGACATGTTTTACTAGTTTTGCTTTTGCAATAATGTTAAATTAAGTTTTGACTAGAAAAGTTGGATTGCCTGTGATAACTCTAGTGTAAATGCTAGAATCTTGTTGAATGTGGTCGCTGAAGATGCTGAAAGTGTTTATTCTAATTGCTAAATTAAGTCATGAACGTGTTGAAAATTTTGATACAAAACTTGTATAACTAGCAGAAAGTGCACAAAAAATTGAAGAATTTCCTGAAAGAAATTGCTAAGACATTGCTAAAATATTAGCTTAACTCCAAATTATTTAAAAAAAACTTCAGTAGACGCCACCTTAGCCAAAAAAGCTAAATCGTTACTAAAATGTTAGCTTAGCTCAAAATAAGCTCAAAAAACCTCAGTAGATGCCACTTTAGCCAAAAAAGCTAAATCGTTACTAAAATGTTAGCTTAGCTCAAAATTAGCTCAAAAAACCTTAGTAGATGCCACTTTAGCCAAAAAAAGCTAACACGTTACTAAAATGTTAGCCTAATTCAGAATCAGCCTAAATAACCTTAGAAGATGTCAAATTAGCCAAAAAAGCTAGCATGTTACTAATATGTTAGCTTAACTCAGAATTAGCCCGAAAAACCTTAGTATATGTCAAATTAGCGAAAAAAGCTAGCACGTTGCTAAAATACTAGCTTAACTCAAGAATAGTCCAAAAAACCTCAGTAGATGCTAAATTAGCCCAAAACGTTAGCATGGTGCTAAAATATTAGCTAAACTCAAAATTAGCCTTAGAAATATCAGTAACATTACTGTCCTTAACACGCTGAATCCTTCGATACCAAACTTGCATAAATTGCTGAAGGCGCACAAATTTTTCTAAAAATATGTGAAAAAAAATTGCAAAATTTGCGTAAAGTTTCAATAATTGCGTAAAATTTCAATGATAGTGTAAAAAAAATCACGGAAGTAAAAGTAAAGCATGAATGTCCTGAACATGCAGAATTTTTTTAATATATATTTGAAAAATTTCCAATTCATTTTCAATGGGGCTGAAAAATCGCATAAATTGCCAAAATTGTACCAAAAGTCCAAGCAGGAATGTCTCTAACAAGCGGAACATTTTATACCAAGATACTAGAAATTGCTGAAAGCGTGATTGAGTTTTTAACTTGAAGATCATTTCCATGGTTTTGCTGACACCCTTCTTGCAGCCTGTCAGCATGAGGAGGAAATGTTTGAAAGCGTCTTCTTTTGTGGTGACGATTTACTAGAAACCTGCTTCATATTAGAGATCCGTTTTTAGTTGAGCTTAGATTTAGAAAACCACTGTTTCCTGTCAGATCCGCCTGATCTTTTTCTCTCTTTTGGTCACTCTTTGTGTGAGCGTGTGGCTTTAATGTCTTCATGTCCTGCAGACTGTCTGCACGCCGCTTCCGACAGCTGGTAGAGCGCCTCCTGCAGTTCATCTCCACCCGCCTGTTTCCTGCAGACCCAGATGAGCTTCCTCCTTCGTCGAAGTGCTCCTGGTGGATTCCCTCTGCCACCAAAGTGCTCAGTCTATTCAGTAAGCTTCACACGAACCTCACAGCTGGATGTGTTTGTGTTTTTTTTAATGTTCTTTTTCTCTTTTTGTGTCCAGACGCAGCCAACAGTGTCTCCTCTCCACCCATAATGCCCTTCACTGACTTCTACAACATCACTCTTGACCACATTGACTTCATGGAGGAGTACAGAACCTGGCAAAACTACGGCAACTCAAATAGGTCAGATTTACTGTCACACTGCTGGATTTTCCATCTGTTGGCTTTTTCCGCTGAGGGAGTCCAGACCAAAACAGTTTTCTTTCCAGTTGGCATAACCGACGCATCCCAGGGATTAGGTCAACCAGCAGCCCGAACCAAATCCAGCCCATGTGGGCGCATGAGCGAGCTGTTTCAAATGTCCTTAAAAAAGGGAATGTTCCATCTGCACTTCATCAAGAAGCAATACAGAAGCTAAAAAGTCTTTTTCACTTTTCTTCATGTTTTTTTTTACTTTAAGTAAATTATCCACATTTTGCTCTTTAATTTTAGACTTTAACTTCCTAATAAAATAATGTGATAACATTTTTAATTTTAAAGATGAGATTATTTCAATAATAACCACTCTTTATTTGGTTTATTCTCACTCTGTAAGATGTTCGTAGTGATGCATGATAATCGATACTGATATCTGATATTTTCTGTCCTCTTGTAGCCGATACTCAACCAAACACTAGCGCTAGCACTAGCAATCACAGCCGTTTATTCTTTGCATACATCACAAGGTTGAATTTTTAAATGTCTTGTGAGATTTGTTGTGTTAAAGCTTGACCTTTTTTCCGTCCTCGTGGCACTTCTGTCGAACAAATTTTGCAAATAGACGTTGGTCTCCGACACGCTAAAGCATAAGCCCACACGGGCGAGCGCTGCGCCATGCGAGATTTTCGACATTTCACACCATTCATGATTTGTGTTTTCAGGTTTTCTTTCTGTCAGTTTCCGTTCATCCTGTCCACAGTGGTGAAGAAAGCCATCATCCAGAAAGACTCGGAACAGCAGATGATCAGCCAGGCCAGGGTGAGAACAAGAGAAGGCTAAAAAAAACAAAAAATCTTATTGGCGTTGTTCTTCTTTGTACGATAGTTGTGTGCTTGTGTTTTGCAGCAAAGCTTGGTCAGTAAAGTTTCTCGCAGGCAGAGAGTGGACATGAACCTTCTGTTCCTCAACATTAAAGTACGACGAGCACAACTTCTCAGCGACTCACTGGATGAGGTCAGCCCAGAAAAATGCAACTGATTGTATTTATTTGTCTTTTTTTCCCTCTAAAGCCATTCTAGTATTTCCATCTCTACTCTTACTCTTCTCTGTATTGTCTACTTCTATGTTTTACTGTCATCAGATGACTCCCATAAAAAAATGTCATAATTGTGTTTTATAACAAAGGCCCAAAGAGCTGCTTTGTTATATAGTATGTTAGTTTTAAGGTTGTTATGGGGTCAAATCAGGATCAGCTTAAAGTGAATGAAAAAACAGATTGTTAAATTAAAAAAAATAAACATTGGGGATTTAAAACATATAAATAACATTTGTTTTAAGCTCAAAACACATTGTAAACTTGAATTGAAATATTGAAAATGTGAAAAAATAATACTATAAATATGATAAATACTATTTAAAAACTATACTTGCAAAAATTTTGGGAGAGCGTAAATGATGTCACCATGACCTCTATGACCCGATGTCAATCATGTCTTGGTAGCCAATGGTCTGGAAGCCCCACTGCCTTTAAAAACAGGCTCAGCACTGAAACAAAATGCTTAAATTGAAACTGCAAAGAGGAAGAGAAAATAAAAAAGTTAAAAATACAAAAGAACAACTGTTACAAAAAATGTTATCTCTTATTTGTTAAACGTTTTTAGGATACTTTTTTAAAATTCACATTTCAAGTTTACAATTTTTTTGTTTAAATTTTCAGCAATTCTTTTAAGATTTCATTTTTTCTTTCAAAGATACTTTTTTTTCTAAATTTTCAACATTTTTAAGTTTACAATGTGGACTTTTGAAATTCAAATTGTTTCAAAACTTTTTTTGTGTTTTTAATTTAAAATGTATATTTTCAAATTTACTATCAGGGTTTTTATTCACTTTAAGCTGATTCTTATGTGACCACATTGCTAAATTATTGTTTTTTTTTTCTTTAAATAAATTAATTTCAATGTTTTTTTTTTTTGCTTTTTTTTCAATAAATCAGAAGAGCTAAAGTTTATTTTCATATGTTCTTAGAACTTCAAAAATACAAGGATTTTCATACCTATCAGTTATGAAAAAGAAGAAAATATTTCATCAGCAAAGTCATTTTATTAAAAAATGTCTAATTTCATGCCGGACCAACTTGCTTGTTTTGGTCTTCATGCGGACAGGCGTGAACAATATTCTCACTTTTGTTTTAATAAAGTAACACAAAGATTTTTTGAATTTTCCAATTTAGATTACAATCTTTTCCTGAGTTCATTGGTATATTAGCTCCTAAAATGAGAGCTATTTCTCTAAATTTGACAAGAAAACATGGCTGCAGACAAGATGGCGGCAAGATATCTTTGTCTTTGTTGAAAAAGACACATTTTTTTTCTCCAGTTTTAAGTTTTGAACCTTTAACTCTTTGCCCTTTGACATACAACCTCATACGCAACCAACGTGAATCAGCCGATTTGGAGAGAAAAGCAGCGTTGTGCCGGTATGCAACACTTTAAAGCGGCTTTTCACCAAAATGCAACACATTATTGTTGTATAGCGGTGCAAAGAAGCTTTTCTCTACGACAGAATAAGCTGAATCACTTTGATCACGTTAGGGGTTGTCAAATGGTAGTCAAAGGAATAGAAACACGGAGGTTAAGGTTTTAAGAGTTTAAAAGTTTTACAAATCTGAGCATTTTTGAAAAAAATAAATTATCATTTTTTTCCCCATTTTAAACTCATCGTGCACACCAAACCGTTTGATCACATTAAAACGTTTTAATAAAAGGTGCTAAAACTCTGAAAACTTGCGGAATTTCCGCTTCCAGTGAGCGATGTCTGGACGCCATCTTGTCTACAGCCATGTTCCTCAAATTTAAAGCTGTGAGGTTCAGATAAGAGTTTAGGTTTTTAAATCTTCCAACTGTTTTATTTATATATATATATATATGTATGTATGACAATGTGTTGGCAAGAAGACTATTTTAGATCCCACAAATAATTTCAATCAAATCAAAGTTTCTGACTCTCCGTCGACAGTTGACGAGGAAGCGGTGTGACCTGAAGAAGAAGCTGCGGGTGACGTTTGTCGGGGAGGCGGGGCTCGACATGGGCGGCCTGACGAAGGAGTGGTTCCTGCTGCTGGTGCGACAGATCTTCCACACAGACTACGGTAGGACACACTTTGGCTCAACCATCTCCAGATGTAGTAACTGTCTTCACCGCTGTCCTGAATTTAAATTCCCATTTAATGTAAAGTCTGTGGAAAGTGAAGCAATTCTCCCCTAAAAATAAGGCGAAAAAAAACTCTGGTTTTTACAGATGGAAATGGAAAGTACATTTTTATTAGATTCAGTCCTCAGCAGATGGGATCTGTGAGGTTTCACCAGAGAGCCGGAGCAGTTAAGTGTCCGCTGGCTAAGAAGCTTTTGGTTTTGGAAATGGTGCCAGTCCAGTCCTTATTATGACTGTTTGCTTTCTTTTAGTTGTCTTTTAGCCTTTTGCCATGTCTGTTATTATCCCTGAACCACTGTGGGTTTTTTCTTTTGAAGCCAATGTCTTTCTGCTGCTTTTCTCATCTTCAGAAATAATACTATAAATGGAGGTTTTATTGTGTGAGAAAAGTTTTCAAGTTTAGTTTTTATTTAGCGTTAGCTTGTGCAAAACTAATCTTATCTAATTTGTTCTTTAGGTTGCTATTTTCTTTTCAATATATATATGGATATATAAATATAAAACAAATATATGTATATATATATATATGAAGCCCAATGAGGCAAATTCCTTTGTGATTTTGGGCTATATAAATAAAATTAAATTGAAATTGAATTTAATATTTACATATATGTGCATATAAATGTATATACTGTATATATCTATATTTTTATATATATGTGTGTATATATATACATATATATATACATATATATAATTATATATATATATATGTATATATATATATACATATATATATATATATGACATATCGCCGCTTGATGTCAATCAAAAATTTTATTTGCGGTAATATGACTTTAAAAAATACAATTGAAGTGTTGCTTCTTAACCTTTAAAGTTAAATATATATATATATGACATATCGCCACTTGATGTCAATTAGAAATTGTATTTGCGGTAATATGAATTGAAAAAATAAAACTGAAGTCTTGCTTTTCAACCTTTAAAGATATATATATGTATATATATATATATATATATATATATATATATATATATATATATATATATATGACATATCGCCGCCTGATGTCAATTAAAAATTGTAGTTGCGGTAATATGAATTGAAAAAATAAAATTGAAGTGTTGCTTTTTAACCTTTAAAGTTCCTAAAAGTTTTAGAATTTTTTTATAAAAGTATTTTATCAAACATTGTGGCCTTTGTAAATATATATCCTTTTGCAAAAATTTTAAGTTCTCAAAACTCGACTGCAGACTTTATTTTTTCATGATGAGATGATGAGTACTTTTGCCTTTTGGGTGGTTTTTAGGGACAGAACTGTCTCGCTGGAGTTTGGAACCAAGCCGATTTTTGTCTCCCCACATCTGTGACGCTCTTCCTTTTCGTCTGTCTCTTCAGGCTAAGTAGTTCTTTCCATCGGCGCTCCGTCTTTTCCGCGGTCTTGTGAGCCTTCGCTGCCAGAGGACGGCGGCGCTGAAGCAACACGTTGAATGAGGGCTGTGTTCCCCTCATTAGCTGTGCAGGGACAGCCCCTCCCCCGCTCCGCCTCACGCGCACACGCTCTCAGCTGCGCAGACACACATACAGGTGTACGCAGACGCCCTTTTTTCAGACCAAAGCGGTGTGGATTTGCAGAAGCAGGTCGGCCAGATGTGCAGAACAGACTGCTGCTGTTCCTCTGTCAGAGCTGGAAAAGCCTTCAAGTCCGGACGAGGAATAATGGATGAAAGTTCGACTCAACAAAGTTCTGATCGTGTTTTTCTTTGAATCCTTCGGACTGCAGTTTATTACGTCTAAAGCTGGCGAGACTTTTGCAAGTTGCTGCGAAAGGAAGTAAACAGGCTAACCAGATACTGAACGTCCAAAAATGAAATGTTTCCCACAATCCCTCACTTGGAAATTAATATATATATTTGTATACATTTTATATACATTGCATACATATTTTTGCTAGTTCTGAATCATGATTTTATGTAAAACTGTGTCTCCTCACACTAGTTCAGGGATGGACAAACTTCGGCCCGGGGGCCACTTTTGGTCCATTAAACTATTAAACCTGGCCCACCTACTGGAATAAATTATATTGATGATAACCCTTATTAACGTTTGGTCTTCCCTGTAATTCTGACGGTGCACTATAAACACACGGATCTTTGTTAAGTTATTTTGCATTTATGTAATTTTGAAAGATTTATTCATTATTCTGGTGTTCATATCTGTTTCTGATCATTCCAACACCAAATGAACGCAGCATTTTTCTAGGTTTGCATTCTTCATGAGGGACATCAATACATTGGTGAAATTAGCACTAAAATAGGGAAAACAAAAAGGTCCCAATAACATAATAGTTAAGTCCAAAATGTTGTGCATTGATATATACATATTAGATTCCAATCAAATTTGATTGTGTTTTTCTTTCTCTTATGTGGTGGATTATCTGAGGTCGCTGCTGATTCGGCTCTTCCAAATTGTAGAATTTTTTCTGGCCAACGAGCTAAACGGCTTGCCCGCCCCTGTCACATTTTATCATGCTAAGCTATTAGCAGCATTAGCATTAGCAGCTGTTCACTTCTTTTATTTTGGTGTGGACCCAAGGTTCTTATTGTCACTGGATGACAGGAAACATCTCAGTCACACCTGGAAGATTCTGATGTTTGAAGACTTTTGAACCTTTTGGCTTCTTTTTAAATCTTCCTGTTTTATTTATGTTTTCTTTATTAATCCCAATTTGATCACTGACTTATTTTCTTTTGCAGCATTTGTGCTGTCTAAAAACTCTAAGTATCTTTTTTGTTGTAGCATTTCTGATGAAACTACGGTCACATATCTCAAATTACCACCATGCGGTGACGTAAATGCATGTTTTCCAGCAAATTTCACATAGACTGTTACACATCGTCCAATCAGAGCTGCTGCCGGCCGATGATTCAGCTGTCGTTTGATTTCATCACCGACGTTTGGGATAGTCCTGAATGTAAGCGGCGACTGTAAGCCGCTTACATTCAGGACTATCCCAAACGATTAAAAAAAAAAGCAAACTGATGTGTTGAAACGTTTCATGTTTCTTTTTCTTTTTTTTTATAGGGATGTTCACCTACATGAAAGACTCGCGCTGCCATTGGTTCAGCAGTTGGAAGTGTGACAACTATTCAGAGTTCCAGTTGGTGGGAACCGTATCCTTATTAAATCTGGGTTTGTACAAACTTTGTCTTTTCCCTTCATTTCCATTACATTTGACCTAATATGCATCGTTAATAACTTTAACCTTAATCTATACCTGCAAAGGATAATGATGATTATTGTAGCATTAGAAGTCTTTTATATTGTCATATTATAAATCCCATTTTAGGGGGGTTTTGAGGTAAATTTCAAACACAAATGTATTTTGTGTTTGTAAAATGACATAAATATGTCATAAAAATAGATTGTTTAGCCCCTCTGAACTCAGTGGTCCATTTGCTAATCACATCGGCTGTTTACAATGAATGACACTGACCCCTGACCCCCAGTACACTTTTCATTCAAAATTTAAAGTAAAGTTTCAAAAAAGTTTTTATTTTCTATATTTGTTTTAACAAGAGTTTCACATAATCCTTCAAACTTTGTCTGGATTTTTGTCTGGATTTTTAGACATTTTCCCCATTTTTTGTTTACATTTTCTTTACTTTGTTTGTGGATTTTTACATTTTGAATTTTGTCTCTACATGTTTTATCTTTACGATAAAACATAAAAAACTGTTTGATCTCAATTTTTGTCATTTTTTTACAGTAAAAAATGACATTTTCTACTTGAAACTGAGTTTCAGGTTCATTGTGGAATTATTGTGTAATATAATAATAAAAAAATATCTATAAAAAAGTTTTAGATGTACTGAAAAGATTGATTTCAAGCATTACATCCAAAATTTTTTTTAAGATAAATCAATAGAGCAAATTTTGAAAAAAGCAAAGAACGCCCTGAACTTCTGAGAGTTAAAATAAAACAAGTTTAAAAGCAGAAGTTGTGCAGCTTAAATATTTTTTGCATGTTTCTTATTTACATTTGTATTTATTTCACAATATTCTTCTATTTATTTTACGTTAAATTCAGACTTTCGTTTTTCTTAATCCTTTTTTTTTTAATAATTCTGCATAAACGCTTGAAATAATAAGTAAGAAGCTCCTAAATGCTTTCGTAAATTAACATAAAATAAAAACGATTTTGTCTGAGGAACACAGAGCACCCCCACTTTTTTTCCTGTGTTTTCCACCAGAAGCGAAAGTTTCATTCATATGCGTAAAGGAAAAAGTTGCTGGAGCCACGACTGCAAAAACCCTGGCATTATGGTTTCTCCCTAAATAGCAGCAGTTTGACCAAATTCGAGAGATTTTCTGTGCTGCCAATCAAAACTCCCAGCAGCTGAATATTCAATATTTGTCTCACTTCTCAATCAGGGTTCCTGCACAGCCGAAAACTTCTCGAGAAGCAGCATTGTCTATGCAAACATTTAAAAAGATTTTCCAATGTCCAACACAGCAAAATCGTTTTGTCGGTTATTCTAGAAGTTTCGTCAAATGTTCCGTGGTTGTGTTTCTGCATTTCAGCTCCTGAGCTCCAGAGTTAGTTACAAGGCAGCTGGGAACTGTCAAAAGGTTATATAACCTAATAGCTGCTCGCTCCCGGCCAGGTTTGTGTGCGCATGTGAGCTCCAGAGTTAAACCACCACTTTTCAACTGTGTAAACAGTAACTTCTTTTAAAAATAAAACTATTAAACCATGAATCGTTTAATTGTATGAAGTCTGGACTTGAATTTTGATGCTAAAGATGTGGAGGTTTCTGTAGGAGGTTTGGAGGAAAAACAAGAGTCATAGAAAGTATTGTGTTAATGCATGTTACACAAATATTAAATGTGTTGTTTGGCAGAACCAGCGAGAGTGAAAGGAAAACAAAAGAAAGTGTGTTAACGTGTGTGTGTGTGTTTACTCCTGGGTGTTCCACTCAAGTTCCACATGTGTAATTGTTCTAAGAGCTCATTTATCAGCCTGTGTTCGGTTGTCATGACACCACTGCATCAGCATGGTGATATGCTGAGGAAGAAAAAAAAGCGAACCAAGTCCAACCGGGAGGATAGAAAACAAGGAGAGAATAGAAAATGTTAAATCAGATAAACAAGAGACAAAGACATGAAGATGAACATTCCAGGACGGGTTAAATCCACTCTTCCTGTTGTCTGGATTGCTGTGACTGACTTTTTAAAATTCTATAGTGGCAAAAGTTCAGATAAATCGATCATAAAAAGTAATGAGCAGAAAACTCAGCTAATGAGTTTTGGCCGAATCTAATTTTGTGATGGAAATTGCTCTAATTGTGAGAGGTTGAGCTGGAGTCACATGACTTGGACTCAAGTCAGACTTGAGTCATGAGTTTGACAACTTTACACTTGACTCGGATTTTAATATCCGTAACTGTTGACTTGACATGGACTTTAATTTTTTATAACTCGTGACTTGACTCGACTTTAATATCCATAACTCGTGACTTGACTCAGACTTTAAAATCCATAACCATTGACTTGACATGGACTTTAATATCCATAACATGTGACTTGAGTCAGACTTTAATCTCCATAACTCGTGACTTGACTCAGACTTTAATATCCATAAATCGTGACTTAACTTAGACTTTAATCTCCATAACTCGTGACTTGACTCAGCCTTTAAAATCCATAACCATTGACTTGACATGTACTTTAATATCCATAACATGTGACTTGACTCAGACTTTAAAATCCAAAACTCGTGACTTGACTTAGAATTTAAAATCCATAACTCGTGACTTAACTCAGACTTTAATATCCATAACTCGTGACTTGACTCTGACTTTAATATCTGTAACTTGTGACTTGACTCGGACTTTCATTTTTATAACTTGTGACTTGACTCAAATTTTAATATCTATGACCCGTGGCTTAACTCAGACTTTAATATCCATAACTCGTGACTTAATTCAGACTTTAATATCCATAACTCGTGACTTGACTCTGACTTTAATATCTGTAACTTGTGACTTGACTCAGACTTTCATTTTCATAACTCGTGACTTGACTCAAATTTTAATATCTATGACCCGTGGCTTAACTCAGACTTTAATATCCATAACTCGTGACTTAATTCAGACTTTAATATCCATAACTCGTGACTTGACTCTGACTTTAATATCTGTAACTTGTGACTTGACTCAGACTTTCATTTTCATAACTCGTGACTTGACTCAAATTTTAATATCTATGACCAGTGGCTTAACTCAGACTTTAATATCCATAACTCGTGACTTAATTCAGACTTTAATATCCATAACTCGTGACTTGACTCGGACTTTAATATCCATAACTTGTGACTTGACTCTGACTTTAATTTTCATAACTCGTGACTTTAATATTCAGACTTTAATATCTAGGACCTGTGACTTAACTCAGACTTTAATATCCATATCTCGTGACTTGACTTAGAATTAAAAATCCATAACTCTTGACTTGACATGGACTTTAATATCCATAACTTGTGACTTGACTCTGACTTTAATTTTAATAACTCGTGACTTAACTCAGACTTTAATATCCATAAGTCGTGACTTGACTCTGACTTCAATATCCATAACTCGTGACTTGACTCTGACTTTAATATCCATAAATTGTGAAAAATCAGGAACAGTTCATGGATGATTTGCAAATTGTGTGATGGCTAAATAAATCGGACTATCTTTCATTCCTCCAGCAGTCTATAAATCGAGTCGGAGTCTCCCACCCCCACCTGGCTCAACTATTCAGGGAGTCGGGTCTCTCGTGGGGCGGTGTGCAGCGTGGAGGGGCAACCTGAACGCGCATCAGGCCCTTCTTGTGGATCATCCCACTTATGGCTCCCGCCGAGGGTCCGAGTGACATAAAAAAACCAAAAACCAAGCGGCTGAATGTCGTTTGTTCTGCGACTCTTTGGTCAGTTCTCAAGGGTAAACTGTGTGAAATTGTACAAATTTAAAATAAAAACTGGAAATTCTTTTGCGTTGACGAGTGGCGCCCAAGAAACGGACCCACATCGGTTGAAGTCTGAGTTGTGGTGTTGGTGCCCGACTGTATGTGAATTCCTAATTACCTTCATGGTTACGGTAATTCATTTCAGAGTGAGTTTATTTTGTTTCCTCTGTGTGTACATGTATGTGCGTGTACATATGTGTGTGTACATGTGTGTGTACATGTATGTGTGTGTACATGTATGTGTGTACATGTATGTGTGTGTACATGTATGTGTGTGTGCGGATCACTTGGCTGAAGTAAACGGCGGTCGATTCCTCGGCACACACTCACACAGCTGGAACACACATTCACGCCACATCTGGTTCCCACATGTGTCAGCTGTGAGCACGTGTGTGTGTGTGTGTGAGGGATTTTTGGGCCGACGCCCCTTTGACTGAATGAGGGGGAGGGGCATCATTTCTGGTGGAGGTTTCAGCCGCCATTTACGTTGTCCAGACCAGAAGGTTTCTTTCAAAATCTTTCATCTAGAACTTTTTTTTTCAGGCGTTTTACTTAATTACATTATAATTCTTGAAATAAATGATAAATTGCTAAAACTATTATTCCTATCGTATTGGTGCACATTTAGAATTCAAAAGTCACTTTACACTTTAGGACATTTAATGCCATATATATTTAAACATTTATTTATCTTGTGAAAATTTTAAATAATTAATGATACATTTTTTAAATAAGTTTATGCTAAAAATATTTATTTCAATTTCTCTCTGTGAGCCCATATAATAATTAAATACGTCATAAAATATTTAATGGCAATTTCAATATTTTAAGGCTAGATACATTTAAACATTTATTTACTGATTCCCACTTTTAGTTATTTAATGCCAACAAATTTATTTAATCATTTTAAGGTAAATATTTTAATTTTAATCATCCATCATTTAAATATTGTCAATGAAATTTGTGAATTTCTGATTTTATTTCTCATAAATTTAAATACCATTTGCAATAAGAACATAAAGTCAAATGTCAGATTGTTTTAGAACTTCCTGCTAGTCTTGACGTGGGACTTTCATCACTTCTTTTTCTGCCTCTTTTCCCTTTTTAGCTCGTCAAATTGAATATTTTCTTTTCTAAACTAATATATTTATTGAAGGTTCTTGTCCTTAATCCTGTGGTTTCTCAGCTGATGGGCTTAGCGGTTTATAACAGTATCGCTCTGGACATCCACTTCCCTCTCTACTGTTACAGGTAAACCTTCACTGTATTGTTTTTGTTCTCTTTAGAGATTAAAGTTGTATTTCATGTTTGCATATTATTTTCATTTATTGGACTTTTTTGATATCTAAGTGAAACTTGGAGATAAATCAGTTTTCTCTTATTTGTGTCTCATATAATCACAATCAGAAAGTCTAAGTTACATTTTTTTTATTTTTTATTTTAACATAATTTTATGATCTTATGTATTTCCAGGAAGCTCCTCAGTCCACCCACTGTACCATGTGACCAGAATGCCTTTGTTGGCATGGCAACGGCCACCTTAGAGGACCTGCAGCAGGTCATGCCTGTAAGTGTCTTAGCCTTTTGTCTGAGACTCAGATTGTAAAGATTAAACGTGTATTCAGTCGTGTTGGAGAGTCAGTTGGAGGTTCACACAGCGGCCTTTGTGCAAAAATTCAACACAACAGAGACTCAGCAGTGAAGTTAGGTTATTGGGCCACATTCCTGACCACTTCTGATGGAAACACATTCAAAATGTCATTGAAGTCCGTTTTACTTTTAAATTATGTACAAACATTACTCGTTTATTTCAGTGTTGACAGCACTGTTTGACATCAGGTTTAAGGTCATTTGTGATCCTCCATATTGTCTCCAGCTAAAATGTGAAATTATATTAAAAGAAAGCAGAAAACAAAGAAACCATCGTTTAATAAACCCCAAATCCAATGTTCTTAAAACGGACATGAATGAAGCCAGTAAGGATTTACTACCAAAAAGTCTCAGTGGAAGTGCTCTAAAAAAGCCTGTTAACTATTTAATTATGTAAACATATTACCTTTTGACAATTTCACTGCATAAAAGTGTATTTTTAAATAACAGAAAGAGAAAAAAAAATGTGCAAAAACCAAAGTAAGAATATTGTTACAGAAGATTTTTGGTAAAAGTTTTTGTCTTAAGGGATATTTCTGTTTGCCAATAGCAAGTTAATTTACCCAGAATGCTTTTCTGCTTGCTCAGGGACCCAACCTTAATTACAACACCAACATTACCGCTTTAAAAAAAAAAATGAGAGAACTTTCAGTTAAACCTCTGCAATTCTCCCATCCACCAGCAGAGGGAGATAGAGTTTAACATTTCATCCATTTTAAACTGAAAGTGTTCAGATTCCAAAATATACTACCATCTATTTTTTGCACTTGAACCATTTTTTTTATCAAATAAAGAATATGTGGCACACGGCAGCTGCTGTGCATTCTGGGTAAATGCGGGATCATATGTGTCAGCTTTAATTTGGACTCTGTCAGCCTGTTTTGCATTAATAAAGTCAATTTAGTGTCTTCAATCAACAACAGTTGAAGGAGCTGAATCCTCCAAAAAGTTTCTAACATTATCAACATTTTTTAATAAAATAATAGAAATTGCTCATTATTTCATGTTGCACCTTTTCAACTTAAAACCTTAATGTTTAGTAGAAACACCAAATCTTTGGATATTTTTCTGCAGGATATTTCAAGATTCTTATTTCCGTTTGTGTTGTTTAACCTACAGAATAATAAATCATAATATTCTCTTTCTGTAGATTGCTACATTTGCCTTAAATGAAGGCAAATTTCTAAAAAAAATTCAGTTTTTTTTCTTTTTGCTCTTTTCTGCCAGGATTCCAGCACAGAACTGTGAACATTAACTACATCTTTCCATCTCCATAGTCACCTTCATATTACAGTCGTGTTCTGTGTTCTCCGTCCTGACCCAAATTCAGCCGGCCCTTACCTGTCACATGCGTTGTTTCTAATTTGGTTAAATGGGTGACTTTGTAGCAGGAAGAAGACGAGCTTTGCTCTGTTTGAGTTTGTCCTTCGAGGTTCTTTACTCAAAGCTGCATCATAGCTGAACCTCCAGAGCAGTGAATAGATCTCATTTGACTGCGTTTTCTGTACATAATATTTAATTTCATGTTTAATTTAAACATTTAAAAGTGGCTTATTGATATGTAAGCTCCAATCTTGGCAAACCAGGACGTCTACATTTTAAAATAAAAAGAACATTGGTTCATTTTAATATGGTTTTAACTGGTTTTAGTGTCCTGTGGGACTGTAGTTGCAGCTCAAGCCCAGACCATTACACATCCACCACTATGCCCACCATGTTAATGTAGATCAGGCGGTGGTACGCATGGCTGTGTGTTGGATTTAACACACATTCAAAGCAGTTACAGGCTGATGTCGCTGAAATTGTAACTGGACAGAATCTTCTCTCATCATTCAGCGTCTCTGAGGTTTTAATGTCTTATCATCCCTACGAAATGGGATTTACGTCCCTCTTTCTCCTCACGTCAACCACTGATTCCGTCGCTTCCTTGAACAAACAGGGTACGTTTGATTTGTTCTCCAGAGACACTCAGTTCACTTTCAGTCAAGTCAGCATATTTCTATGCAAGTTGGAGGTTGGTTTGTTTGTTGATTAGTTTGAAATGGGAAAAAAAAACAAAAATAAATTATTCTAAATATAATTCTGAAGAAAAGTTCTGCAGAGCAGAATTTTTTCCACCAGTGGTGGTGTGAGAGACGGTCAGATGTACCGTGGTGAATGACTCATTTTCACTGATCTAAAAACCTTCACCAGGATATCAGCTCCGTGTTCATCCACACAAACTCTGAGTAACGAGGAATATGAAAGATCAGGTTTATCTGATTCTATTAAAGACACTTTGATAACAGGACTGGGCGATACTGAGCGTTTGGGTATTGATCCGATACTGGTCAAAATCACTGATTTCAACACCAATATCGCAAATATCAATATTGGTATTGATATTTGTGATTTTGGCATCGATATTTGCAATATTTTTATATCTGTCTCTAATTGCTGAAATCGATACCAACACTGAATATATATATATATCTTTCTTTCTTATCCTTTATTTAACCAGGGGTGGATCCGATTGAGATTTAAAACCTCTTTTTCAAGGGAGCCCTGGAATCAATACAACAATAAAATACAACATTTGTTAAGCAAATAAAACAGAATTACAATGAAGGTTAAATATATATATATATATATATATATATATATATTTTTTTTTTTAATCGATATTTGCGCCATTGATCGTATCAGTCCGATACTGGTTAATATCGCTAATATCAATACCAATATTGATATTTGCGATATTGGTATTGATATCAGAAATATTGGACCAATACTATCAATCGCTGATATCAATGCCTATCACAAATATCAATATTGTTATTGATATTTCCATTATTGACTGGTATTGGATCAGTTCTGGTCAATATCGCGGGTATTGATACCAATATTGCAAATATTGATATTGGAATCGATATTGGTGATATGGGCATCTCTCGCTCATTTTCCGGTTCTGGGTCACGAGCAGACGTGTGTCTCCAGCTCTCCTCAACTCTTTAAAACTTGATCACATTAATGATTTCAATGATCCTTAATAGCCTGATTTTATTAATATTTGATATTAAGTCCTGAACCGGATATTGATAATTCATGTAGAGAAAATGGTCGAGTCGGGGTGGGATTATATAAGTTCGCTTCCTTCCACTCCCTTTCAAGTGATCTACTTGTGATTTATTAAGTGATATGTTATGTATGTATTATGACCTGATTGCTTGAAATAAACCATTTCATTCATTCATTCATTCATATCCATACAACACTGCATATGTATATATATAGGTATAGATATTTGCGCCATTGATCATATCAGTCCGATACTGGTTAATATCGCTAATATCAATACCAATATTGATATTTGCGATATTGGTATTGATATCAGAAATATTGGACCAATACTATCAATCGCTGATATCAATGCCTATCACAAATATCAATATTGTTATTGATATTTCCATGATTGACTGGTATTGGATCAGTTCTGGTCAATATCGCGGGTATTGATACCAATATTGCAAATATTGATATTGGAATCGATATTGGTGATATGGGCATCTCTCGCTCATTTTCCGGTTCTGGGTCACGAGCAGACGTGTGTCTCCAGCTCTCCTCAACTCTTTAAAACTTGATCACATTAATGATTTCAATGATCCTTAATAGCCTGATTTTATTAATATTTGATATTAAGTCCTGAACCGGATATTGATAATTCATGTAGAGAAAATGGTCGAGTCGGGGTGGGATTATATAAGTTCGCTTCCTTCCACTCCCTTTCAAGTGATCTACTTGTGATTTATTAAGTGATATGTTATGTATGTATTATGACCTGATTGCTTGAAATAAACCATTTCATTCATTCATTCATTCATATCCATACAACACTGCATATGTATATATATAGGTATAGATATTTGCGCCATTGATCATATCAGTCCGATACTGGTTAATATCGCTAATATCAATACCAATATTGATATTTGCGATATTGGTATTGATATCAGAAATATTGGACCAATACTATCAATCGCTGATATCGATACCAATATCGCAAATATCAATATCGGTATTAATATTGGTATTGATATTTGCAATATTGAGCAGTATTGGGTTGATTGAATATCACAGATATCGATACCAATATTGATATTTTTCGTAAATGCGGCGGATGTGACGTGAACCTCAAAATCTCAATTGTTTTCAATCGCCGTGAATGTTTTACATTTTTTTAATTACTTGATTAACACGAAACACAGTTAGTTTATTAAAATAAAAACTTTTTGAAATGAAATAAAAAAAAACTGAGGAGGTAAACAGTCAACAAGCCAAAAGAAACAAGTAACTATGATGTAAAAACAAATCAAAATGATTAACAATTAAAAAAAAAAGACTGATAGAAATATAAATAGTTTGTAACTTCTTAGCCTTTAAATAAAATGAACAATAAAATGAACAATAAAAACAGGTGAAAAGTCACTTGTAAAAAACAACTCAGCATTTAAAAAGAGTGAAGAATGTATCCGGCCTGCTGGTCCTTTTGACTGATACAGAAAAGTGTCAAACAAGAGTGGGAATATCAATATCTGCAGGATGGTATCAATCCAATACCAACTTGTGACCGATAATTTTGATATTTTAGATCCATTTGATAAGGATGATGGTCCCGCGATTTAGCCACAGCTTTTGCCTATAGCTCAGTTTTTAACTTTTATTACAACATTTAGGGAAAAACAGCTGCAAAATCATGAAATCATGGAGGGACTGTGCATCAAAACAGACGATAGTTTCACTTTTTTTACATTCTAGGATGCTGCTGTGCCGCGGGATTGGCTCAAAAAAGGTTGGAAATCAAGTGTGCAGAAGTTTATTAACTTTTGGTAAACTTGTGTAAAAGTTAAGACTTTGACTTTTCTTGACTGGGACATCTGCTGCTCTCAGAACTTCATGAAACTCTCAAACGATTCTGTCTGAGGTGACTTTGAGCGGGGGGATCGAACTCCTCTCCTTTCACCAGCACCGGAGAGAAAATAGGGACGCTAAAGTGGAAAGTAGGTCACGCTGAGGCTTATGTAACGATTCACTGAGAGAAGAATCATGAGCTGTATCCAGGCGAAGAGATCCGAGCCGCAGTTTGGGTCACGTCCAGAGAGCCTCCCGACTGCGAAGGTCAGAAGCTCCTTTTGCCACCTGCACGCACACCGACACACACAGCGGTGGCGCTTTCACTGACTGACCACGCCGTTGTGTAACATCAGATATGGAGCTTGTATGGCATCAGCAGCCAAAACCTCGTGACTCAAAAAAAAGATTACTTTAGTCTGTTGGCAGCTGAGACCAAATCCAGCTTGACCTCTTGAATGTCTTCAAAAACTACTAATAACTTTATTGAAGAAAGAACGTGAGCTTTTGTAGTTTCTCGGGGCTTTTTTAACCGGTTCTGTACGTTGACATGAAGTCTGCAGCCTTAAATATTTTCGTGAAGACTTGCCGCTTTGCTTAAGGGTTCTTTGGTACTTCTGACATGGAGACAAAATGTGCTGAGCTCGTCAGAGTTCAGACCTGAGGCTACGTTTCTGCGTCTTTGTACCAAGAACAAAATCTCAACCGAAAAAGAAAGTCAGTTTGAGTTTCTCTCCGGTTGTGAACGTGGAGGAAGATCTTGAGTGTTCTGACTGTCGGGTTGTGTCTGCAGGAGCTGGCTCATGGTTTAGGGGAGCTGCTGAGCTACGAGGGGAATGTGGAGGAGGACTTCTACCTCACCTTCCAGGTAAAAAACATCAAATCTTTCTATGTTATTCATGTTGTACTACAGACTGATTTGCAGAAGCTCCACTCATCACATCTGGAAGATACGATGGAGTATTAGGGCCAATAGATACTAACCAAAAACATTTTTTGAAATTTAAATTACAACTTTAAATCCTGTAAATTTAAAGTTAAAATGTAATTAAAATTAAATGAAAAAAATTAAAGAAAGGTCGTAACTTTTAAATTACAAGAATAAAGTTGTATATTTATGACTTTAAACTTCATAAATATATGAGAAAAAAGTTTTAAATTAGGGCCGGGAATCAATTTAAAAAAAAATTAACTAATTAAATCTGGAAAAAATTATCGTGATTCTTTTTTTATTTAACCACTTGTTATCTGCAAATAATCATAATATTAAATTACACACAAAATTGTACATTTAGAACATTTATTTGTAACCCTTTGGAACTTTTTTTTAAATTTACCTCTGTATTTTCAATTTGAAAGACTACCTGTTTGTTTATTTGGTATCATTTTAATCAACACGACCTCCCCTGAGTGACCCTAACTTTATTTAGTCATTTTTCCATGTTATATTCAAACACTAGACATAAAACCATGGAAACATCAATCTGGAGAAATGGGATTCATTTTGCTGTGGAAACCTCAAAAATGTTTAACAAACTGTTTTTACAACATAGAATGAAAGTTTTAGGTGTTATTTTTACAAACACAACAAGAATAAAAGTTGTCAAACTAATAAACATAATTTTGAAAAAATGAGAATTTTCTCTGCTTTCTGTTTTAAATTTTTTGCTGGAATTCTGTTTCTACTTTTTTCTTCTTTTTTTTCTCACATACTTTCTTTATTATGCTTGTGAAAAATAATTAAACGTTTGATCCAGCTGGATTTCAGGTTGGCTGCTCACAGGTGGGGGCGTGTCTGTCTTCTCTGAACTGTTTGCCTCCCGCATCGTCAGGGGCGGGCTTTCACGGAGAACCGCGGAGTTTCCTCAATTTTTAGACAAAGTTTAGGTTTATTTTAGATGGAGTTTTATTACGCTATTCTCACAGCTGCACGGCAAGACACCTGAGCGCGATTAATAAATATTAACAAATGAATTATGTTTTATTAATCACATGCGCTAACAGCCCTATTTTAAATTAACGAGGAAAAACACCAAAGTTGTCTGGAGCCGTGCTCAAAGATCAATGAATTCTGAAGCTTTATTTCCAGATCAGTGTCTCAAAATCAAATGATTAATAGTGTGTCCGGGTCTCGAGGTTCGCTGTTGGTTATGTGAAGTTTCATATGTAAAAGAAAGAGCTCAGACACATGTTTGCAGGACCACCACTTTATTCAACCCTTTTCATTCACATAGCCAGAAGTCCATTTGCCTCCTTAAGTCACGTAACTGTCGTGCACACAAAACTCAGCAAAGGCGAATGAAAATGGAGTTACATAACAGGCTGTAGAATCATCACTTAATACAAAGTGGATCTGACTGATGTGACTGAGATGAGCTTTTTTTTAAATCTGGATTTTACAGAAGTATTAAGTCTAGACATTGTCATTTTTTGAATAGTTTGAACATTTTCACATTGAAGTGAACAGGAGCTGCCTAGCTTGTATAGAATTCTAAATTCAAATTTACTGCTCGATGCCTGTCCTAGAATGCCCTCGATTCCCCGGCCCCGTGTGGGAGGAGCAACCGTTGTTCTGGACTTCACTCGTTGCCACATCATGGAAGACATGGATGATGTTGAGCGAGTAGCTTGAGTTTCTATGTTTTAGAGAGCTCTACAGAGGTGCCAGGAAGAACGTCATCGTGTCTGAGTTCAGCTGATCGTTCAGAGCACATGTGTAAAAGTCAAGGCAAGTCAAGTCTTTTAGGCTATTATGGAGCTTAGCTAATATGTAAGCTACATGCTAGCTGTTTTGGCTAACTTTGTTTTTTTTTCTGTTTTTTTTT
>NC_050526.1:18666428-18678771 GCF_002922805.2 Oryzias melastigma
CTTAGGCTTATTAAAAAGTTTTTTAGGATGTTTTGGAGTTAGGCTAATATTTACACGGTAGCTGTTTTGGCTAATTTAGGCTTTTTTCCGTTTTTTTAAGCTATTTTAAAGTTTTGCTATTTTTTCAGCTGCATGTCAGCTGTTTTGCCTAATCTAAGTTTTTTAGGCTAATTCGGCATTTAGTTAATATTTTCGTTGGCTATCAATTTCAGCAGCTTAAGCTATCAGCACTAGCATCTTCAGCGGACAAATTCAGTTCACAGCATTTACATTAGCATTATTGCAGGTAATGCTATATATCTAGTTCATAATTATGTTAAAAAGTTACAGTTTTAATGTATAAAAAAGTGTCATTCTGCTAGTTTTTTGGAATATTTTGATATATACTGATTTTTTTTTAGGCTATTATGGAGTTTAGCTAACATTTCAGCTACATGCTAGCTGTTTTGGCTAATTTAAACATTTTTTTTTGTTTTTTTAGGCTGTTTTGTAGTTTAGCTAATATTTCAGCTACATGCTAGCTGTTTTGGCTAACTTGGGCTTTTTAAAAGAGGATGCAGAGTTTGCAGCATCAGTGGGGAAAGATTTCCCCCGGTGATGGTTTCCTGTATTCAGAGATGGTTTGACACCTCAGTGGACGAGGGTCTCCATCATCAGGCTCACCGCTCCGTCTGTCTTACCGGTAAATAAGGAGCTCCTCTCGGGCTTCTGGGTGAGATTACCGTAATCAAACTGTTGGAATTATTCAAACAGAGCAAACAGTTCAGGAATTACGGTAATTCAAAGAGCGCTTGTGCAAATGTGGGTTAAACGAGCTTCAATCTGGAAGTCAAATCAGCTGAAATGTTGAAAATAGGCCAGTATTAAATATAAAAAAACTACTATTAATTAATTTGTTGGTCAGTGATTTGATAGAAGCAAACATGTATTAAGAAACCTGTCTAAAGCAAGGTTATAATAGTTACATAATTATTCCTTTTCCTTTCACTCTTCTGTCGCTGGTTTATATCTGTCTAAAAGGCAGAAATCAGAGAGCGGGCCTTCCTGAAAGTCTTTCTCCAGCTGCCGGGAGCTCGCTGTGAACTCTCTTTTTATAAGTGACCTTTGGCATGACTGGCATTTTTGTTGAGCTAAGCCACCTTTGAATACTTTTAAGCATTATTAGCTCACACTTCTTAAAAGACCCAAACCAGCAGCAACAGCTGAAACATTCAGCTTCTTGTTTGATATCTCTGAATCAGACTCACATTTCTTCACAAACCTTGTTTCGTCTAGATTAAATACGTGATGTGTTTATAGTAAAACACACTGCTGGTTTGTCTCCGTTGCCTTCCGTGTTTCACGGACTCGTCAGACGTGCTGCGTAACCACATATAATGCGGCCGTTGATGCGGCAGTGAGCTTCGTACGGAGCGGTGGGGATGACGGGTTATTTCAGCTCACCAGTGGAGGTGTTATTTTAAGCCACGGTGAGAGCTGCCGGCTGGTCAACAGTTACACCTCTGTGACACATATTCCACCGACCTGCAGCACACTGACTGTCTGTGCGGATCCGCCGCCGCCTCTTTTGCACGCTTTGGCTCCGGCGCAGCCGCATTACTACATATATATTTATGTAGAAAATAAAAACGGCTTTTCTGGTTCACATTCATGCAATACTGTTGAATTATCAACAATCAGATTAAAAACTGAATCCGCCATTTTTTAAAATTTTTTTATGAACGTAAAGATGTCACTCACCTTCCATTATGTTTGAATCAGTAGTGAGTCAGCGATTTACTTTTATTTTGGTAATTACAAGGTTTGGTTCACTTCCTGTCTCCAGCACATGAACCGACTTGAAGCGCCTTCATGTTTGGAGGAGAAAACTATCTGAAGATTTTACAGCTTGATCAACATATTCAATGTCAGCATGACTGCAGCGTTTTTTTAAGCCACACAAACAATTATGAATATTTTTTAACCATTGAAAACATTAAAAAAGTCATTGTAAAATTAAATCCTTTTTTGTTTGATTTTTTTGTAGCTTAATTTAAATAAAACATTCTTTTAGAAGTTGTAATTATAACTAAAGATCAATGGGGTTAAATGTGACCTTTAAAAAGTGTCGTCACTCTTTGATTACATCAACTCGAGTAAAACAATGACTGGCATTGATTTTCTTGATTTTTCTTTTTTCCAACATGTACTGTAGATATCAGTTTGTATTGAGCTGAATTAAGCTGTTCAGCTATTCATATAGACCCACTTTTCCAGAGATAATCACACAGGGGCCAAAATCTACATCACACCTTCAGTCTGAAGCCAAACAGGATAAACATTTATTGAAAACACAAAAACTAAACTTATAAAACTTCAAAAAATGAACTTTGTAACATAAATGTGAATAAAAACCGACAGGAATATTATTTTAGAATAAATCAACTTAAACCCTCAAATATTCTTCTTCTTTTCATTTTTGGGCTGTTTTGGAGTTCAGTTAATATTTCAGCTGCATGTTAGCTAGTTTGGCTAATTTAGATTTTTGTTATTGTTTTTTAAGCTAATTTGGAGTTCAGCTAATGTTTCAACAACATGCTAGCTATTTTGGCTAAATTAGGTTTATTTTGTTTTTTAGGCTATTTAGGAGTTTAGCTAGTATTTCCGCTGCATCCTAGCTAGTTTGGGATAATTTAGGCTATTTTTGGTTTTTAGGCTAATTTGAAGCCTAGGTAATATTTCAGCTGCATGCTAGCTATTTTGGCTAATTTCGTATGTTTTTATTTCTTTAGGCTAATTTGGCATCTAACTAATATTTTAGCTGGCTATCAGCTTCAGTGTTTTTCACTATCAATTTCAGCATCTTCAGCGGCCAAATTCAGCTTACAGTATTCACACTAACATCATTACAGGTAATGCTATATATCATGTTTAAAGCTAATGATGGTTAAGATGTGTGTTTTACATCCAGTTTGCGCAAGACCCGATTAGTCGACTAATCTGAAAAAATAATCGATGATTAGTCGATTATTAAAATAATCGTTTGTGGCAGCAATAGAGACGTGATGACAAAGAGGGAAAAAGAACAAAACTAAAAGCAACTTGTATATAAGATATATTAATCTTAAGGTAATGTTTTTTAAGACAGTCTTTAAAAAAAATGTTCTAGCATAGTATTGGGATATATCGTGATAAATGTATCACGATATTTTATCGTATCGCTTGACTCTTTCCAATACACACCCCTAGTAAAAAGAAGAAAAAGAAGAAGAAGCCCCTCCCTGCTGGTCCAGTGTGAACGCCATGGGCTATACTCATGTTAAATAATCCGTGTTTAGCGTGTTCTTGAACGTCACATGCTCGGTGTGTTCGTAGCTAAAACTGTAACTTTCATCAACGCGTGTTTCAAAGCTTTTTGTTCTCTGTGTTGCAGATTAGTCAGGAGGAGATGGGCATTATGAAATCCTACAACCTGAAGCCTGGAGGAGATAAAATCCCCGTCACCAAGCAGAACAGAAAGGGTGAGCCCATATTAAAGACACATTTTGGAAATAAAACAACAGTTTCATGGTTTGCATTGAAGTAATAAAGATGCTTTTATTTTGTTTTTCTGCAGAGTATGTCCAGCTCTACGTCGACTTCCTGCTGAATAAATCCATTTATAAACAGTTTGCTGCCTTTTACCATGGCTTCCATAGTGTGTGTGCCTCTGATGCCTTAATGGTGAGTTCTGAGTTTAAATCATCATTTTGATGAAAAGCATGAAAACATCTATCCGAACAATTTGTGGGAAACTTTTCTGACTTTTTGTGGTTACCTTGTGTTTTTTTCATTGATCCTGTGACGCTGTGAACACAGTAAGAGTGAAGCAAAAGCATTTTCAATGTGCTACAAAGACTGCATTTGGATTCTTATCGTAATTTTACAGTTTTCGGCTTCTTTTCAAGAATAACCAGTCGTGTAGATTATTTTACCTTTTTTATTTGGCTTTGAAACATTTTCAATTTTTAATTTTTCTTTGTTCTTTTTCCATTATTTATTTATTTATTTGACTAATTTCTCATTTGATAAAAACTTTTCAAATTTACACTGGGCATTCCTTTACCAATTGTAACAGGCATATCTTTGGTAAATTATATATTTCATTTAAATGAGCGTGTTTCCTCTACAAAGGTTCCACTTCAGTAAAGTTTTTTTTAGGTTAGAATACATTTTTAGTTCATTAAATTGTTAAAAAAGACATTTTATATTTTTTTTTCTTTCTTTCATAAAGACTAATAGTAATATATATATATATATATATATATATGAAACGGTCTCTAAAAAATAAAGAAACGATGAATCATTTCAAAAATACAAAAAAGCGTCAGAAACTGAACTGACCTGCATGGAAATTGCGCGAATTCTCCGGACCTGCAGGAATGTGGATGATTTTTTTTGTTTCTGGACCCTGCACTATAAATAGACGCCTTTCTCTTGACCTCCTTTTGCTTCTGTTACTATAAAGAACGTGGGCCCTTAACAATGTGCCAGTTCTGCTAACAGCATCTTCTTAAATAAGTCAAATGCTGGTAAAGCTCGACTGCTTTGGGTAATTTAGTTAAGCTTTTGTGTAATGAGCCTACTCTGTCTTGCAGTTTAGGTCGTCCCATGATAGGCTAAGTATGTGTTTCCTGTTCCAACGTACTGATAGAAGTTACCACTTCCTGTGGAGCCTCTAAAGTTTTCAGAGTAGGAGGCTAAAATAGGAGTTTACAGGAAAATAGTGAAAATTAGAAGCATTTTTCAGGCGTCTGGGGCATTGTTTGATTTGAAAGCACTAGAGAAGGAGGATTAAGTTAATGTAACTTCTACTCTATCACAACTATGATTTTCCACAACCGGTTTTCCTGGAACCGCTTATCTACGACACAACTTCCAAAGGGCCATTGTTTGTAAAGTAAACGTACTTGTAGCATATATGTTATAGAAGTAAGTGCTCTTTCTACATTTAGTTCAGCTACTACCAAGAAACTGGCGAGAGAGCTTGTCTGATTTATTTTAGAAAACAATTTAAATTCTATTTTCAAGAATTCACATTTCCATGAAAAGGCCACTGCAGAGACGTATGATTCGGGTGATCTTCCAATTCCTTGTGGTCTAATGACGTATTGTAATTTATGCTGAAATGTAACAACCGCGTTTCAAATTCACCTTAAAGTCAGAACTTCCCACTTGAGGCCCTTTTTTAGACCTTTTTAACGAGGATCTTTCTCTGTAAAGCTGTTGTGTAGACCAGGAGTCCCCAAACTACGGCCCACGGGCCGGATCAGGCCCACCTCCACATTTGGTCCGGCCCCCAAATACTATCAGAAACGCAAATCGAGAACCACATAGAACGTGAATTTTAATTCCCCCCTTCTGCAGTCTGAACTATGTATGAGAGGGTAGACTGTTTATTGGTTTAATAGTGATTCACTTTTTCTTTATTTTTATTACTATTATTATTTTTCTTCGGGACGTTTTTTTGGACATCCATAACACTTCAGCTCATTCAGCTATTAAAATATTTTATTTAATGCTAGCTTTTTCAACTGTTTTAGCAGTTTGTCAGGATTTCTAGGCTACTTTGGAGCTTTGCTAATATTTTAGCTATATGCTAGCTGTTGTGGCTAAATTACACATTTTACTATTTTTTAGGCTAATTTAGCATTTAGCTAATATTTCAGGCTAATTTAGGCTTTTATTTAGATTTTTAGGCTAATTTGGAGTTTACTAAATATTTTACCTCTATGCTATTAAATATTTTAGCTCTATGCTAGCTGTTTTGGCTAAATTTTACCAGTTTTAAGGCTAATTTCGCATTTAGATAATATTTTAGCTACATGCTAACTGTTTTGGCAAATTTTGGATCGTTCACAATTTTTTTAGGTTATTTTTGAGTTTAGCTAATATTTCAGCTACATGCTATCTGTTTTGGCTAATTTAGGATTTTTTTCTCTGTTTTTTAGGCTAATTTGGTGTTTAGCTAATATTTTAGCTTTACGCTAGCTTTTTTGGCTAAATCACCCATTTCACCAGTTTTTTAGGCTAAGTCAGCATTAAGCTTATATTTCAGCTACATGCTAGCTGTTTTGGCTAATTTAGGCTTTTTTTAGATTTTTAGGCTAATTTGAAATTTAGCTAATATTTTAGCTTTATGCTAGCAGTTTTGGCTAGATTAGACATTTTACCAGTTTTAGGCTAATTTCGCATTTGGCTAATACTACGACTTTATTCATAGAATTTAATATTATTTTGAGAAGATTACAGTCGAAAACAAAACAAAACTTTCGGTTTGATCTTGAGTTGGGAAAAGTGTCGGTGGGATGTTTGTTGTTGTCGTAAAGCCATAAAGATTTAATTGTGTCACGACAGTAGCTCCGCCCTAACTGGTTTGTTCCATTTTTCTATGGACCTACGACCAACGGAGGACCAAAAATGGTATGAATTGATCCAGCCTAATGGACCAGCTCAGTGGCCTTATGGAAGAGTGTCCGCCCTGAGACTGGAAGGTCATGTGTTCAAATCCAGTCCGACTCTAAAAATGGTTCCCGCTGCTTCTCTGCTTGACATTCAGCATATAAGGGTTGGATTGGAGGAATAAACCACCAAATGGTTCTGAGCGCGGCAGTGTCTGCAGCTCACCGCTCCTCCAAGGAAAGGGTCACATGCGGAGAAAAAAATACATACGTAGATGCGTTCTAACTAATGGAAGTAACTTTAACTTGAATTTTATGGGTCCATTTTATAATGGAAATGCTCAGAATACCACACCGGTCGGGACCGCTCAGTGGAAATGCGCCTTTATCGACCAATCACAGATTGCGCTTAATAAAGGCCTTTGGTGTACACTGAAACCAAAATGGCTGAGTTCATACAAAATTAAATGCAAACAAAGTCAAAGAATCTTATTTTGAGGTGATGGCATGGTTTGACCTCTGACCTTTTAGGTTCTGACCTCCCCTCCTTTGGGCTTTAGGGTTAGAGGTCAGTTTATGAATAGCTTGTGCACAGTAGGTGAAATGTGTATCGGGTAGTTTCTCATGTGCGAAGCCAGACCGGACTCCAGTTGTGTCTGCTGGAAGTGTGAATGCGGGTCAGAGAAAGGACGGGTCAGAGAAAGGACGGGTCGATCGACTACAGAGACAGCAGCGAGGCCGACCTGCCTCAGCTGTGCTGATAAAACACTAAACTTGTTCAGCTTTCTGTCTTTGGGGACACATTCTGATTACTGTGATTATCCTTCTAAATTCTTCTTTCCATCACGTTTGGTCGTGGGTCCCTGTAGACGTGGTATCCATGGACCACCAAACCACCACAATATGATGGTGAAGAAACAAACCATAATGATGGTGGGAAATGGCACCAACCTTAATCAGTTTTTAATTTACTGTCAGACTTTGTGGATGTTTTTAACAATGAAAAATGACAAAGTCATTGTCGTAAGGATAGTTGAATGATTTGATGAGTTGTTGTTTTACATTTGAAGGTCAAGTTCAAACTTTTGATTTGGAGGTGAAAATGCTGAAACAGACTCAGGAAAAGGAGGAAATAGTTTAAACTTGTTGGTCTGCTGGCTGTGACACATCTGAATGTGCAAACATGACCAGTTCGTTTGACCTCTTAGTTGAGTGCTGAGCCTCATTCACAGCAGCTTGATAACCATTTAATGGTTTAACCCTCTAGTTCAATCTTAATGACACTTAGCTACCTTCTTAGAAGGTCCAAAGCTCTTTACAGTCACAGTCCTGTTCACCCGTTCACACACTGATGCTGAACAACACTGGGGCCGACCTTTAACCACAAGGAGAAATGTGGGGTTCAGTGTCTTAGACACCATGGTGGGTAAGGTGGGAACCAAACCTGCAATCTTCCAATCAGAGGTCGATAGCTCCACCTCTTAGTCCTGGGCTGATCCAAAATATCAAAGTATCGATCTCAAGTCGGTATCGGATCGATCCAAAATATCAAAGTATCGATCTCAAGTTGGTATCGGATCGATACCGGCCTTCAGATATGATTATTCCCACTCTTGTTTGAGACTTTTCAGCAACAAAGTTCATCATAGTTACTTGTTTCTTTTGGTTTGACTGTTTTGTATTCACTTCTTCACTGAAATTAAATTTCAAGAAGTTTTTATTTTAATCAAATATTTTCCATTTAATTGAAAAGATTGTCCAAATTCTGTTTGAACAAGTAATTTAAAAAAAGAAAAATTTACAAAAAAAAAAAAAAAACATTCACACGAGAAAAAACAATTGAGATTTTGAGGTTTACGTCACATCCACCACATTTAAGAAAAATATCGATATCGGTATTGATATTGGTGATATTCTACCGGTATTGGATCGTGTCGGATCGATACACAAATACTCAGTATTAGTACTTCTTCTGCATCACAGCTGAATGCTGAGTGTCAAATTCAGGGGAGAGAACAAAAAATGAAATTGTTGCCACGGAATAGTTAAAACATGCAAACAAAATACTTAATTCTTGGCAATGAAATAATTCAAATATGATAATAAAACAGGCTAAAAATAAAAATTATTGACTTAAGACAGGGCTAACAAACTCAATCGCACAAGGGGCCAAAATCCAAAACTCAGGAAAAACATCTATTCAAAACTCTAAAACTACATTTTTAAAACTTTAACTTTTTAACATAATCATGAACTACATATATAACATTACCTTAAATAATGCTAGTGTGAATGCTGTAAGCTGAATTTGGTCGATGAAGATACCAGTGCTGATAGCTGAAAACGCTGAAACTGATAGCCAGCTAAAATGTTAGCTAAATGGCACATTAGCCTAATAAACAAAAAAAAAAGAAAAACTTAGGTTAGCCAAAACAGCTAGCATGTAGCTGAAAAAATAGCTAAACTCCAAAATAGCCTAAAAAACAAAAATAAAACTAGCCAGAACTGCTAGCATGTAAATATTAGCTACACTCCAAAAAAAAAGAACTAGAAATTTTTTTTTTTTTAAGCCTAAATTAGTCAAAATAGCTAGCATGTAGCCTAAAATTAGCTAAACTCCAAAATAACCAAAAAAAATGGTAATAAATGCCAAAATAGTCCAAAAAATGAGCAGAATACCAATTTTTAACATTTTAAAACCGTAACGTTTTAACATATTTATGAATAATAAAAAAGCAGGAATAATTACTGGATCTAATTACCCGGAGGGCCGGATCCGGCCCCGGGGCCTTGATTTCAACACACATGATTTACGGTGTCTAAAACAGTTTGAATCTTCTTCATGTAAAACCATGAACGTTCTAGTCTACGTCTGGGTTCTCAGTGATGTCCAGCTCTGCGCTAAACTTCACTGAAAGACGTCATGGTGATGTTGAGGTTTTGTCACTTCTGGTTTGTCATTCTTTTCTTCACGCTGCTGGATTGAGGCTTTAAATCTGTCATGTAGTCACGCCGGCAGCGGCTGACGGATGTGATGAGGCCGGTCTGCGGTTCAGTCGGGGCGTGTTTGGTATGGAGGGAGTTTCTGTTGTTAACTCATCGCCGTATCAGTGCCATCGACGGTCTTGGCTGTTTCTGTTATTAAACCAGCAGAAAGCCCAGAGGAAACTGTCGGTCTGTTTTAAGTTTGCTTGAGTTTATTTGGTCGACTTCACCTGGGGGAGAGTTTCTGACTAGTTCTGTTTATTTGTTTTCAACTAATGAGGCAACACTTCCTGTTTCTCCTGGTTTACTGGCTTCACTTGCACCATCCGAGCAGAGGAAATAATGATTGTTCCAGTAAGAAGGCAGAAATCCACCTGACTGAGAAAACCTTTCTTTCTGCTCCCTGGAGGTCAAAGAAATCAGATACTTTTGCAGGAAAACAATAAGCAGTTTTAATTTAAACCAATTATATTTACTCCCATTTATACAATAGAAATGTGAATATATGAAATACATAAAATTAGGGTCTATGTCTTTATTTTCTATGTCTCTTACCCTTTATTTAAACGTTGTCTGATAAGAACTAGTAGATAAAACTGAGTTGGTGACTCTTTACTTGCTGTGATCAAATGATTGTAAATGAAACATTTGTCCTCATACTTCGACCGTTCTCCTCTGGGTTTCTCCAGCTGCTGCGGCCAGAGGAAGTGGAGATGCTGGTGTGTGGGAGTCCAGAACTGGACATGAGCGCGCTGCAGAAAGCCGCCCAGTACGAAGGCTACAACAAAGCAGACACCACAGTCAGGTGAGGCTCCTCCTCTTCCTGCTCACCTGACCACGCCTCCTTTCAGTACTGAGTATACATAGTTTACAGAACCGTTCGGATGGACTCCGTTGCTGTTTTTGCTGTCTGGTCGGCTTCAGATTTGTTGTGTAGCTGTTGATGCTCCTCAGAAGACGACCAGATAAGACGACTGTTTCTAACCAAAGAGGAAGAACGATTTGATAAATGAAGCCTATTTGATCCAGTGTTGACTTTTTATCTTAATATATCCGACTGAACCAGTTCTGAGCCCCTCACAGACACTTCTACGCTGTGAGAAAGGAAAACTTGGTTTGTTTTTTACTGATTCTCAACGTTTTTGGAGCAAAAATGTTGTGGAGAACATGAAAATCTCCTCAGAAAAGAAATGAGAATTGTGTTTATTTTGCGGTACTTTCTCTTACTTTGTGATGATTGATCTTCAATGATTAGAAAATGATCTTGTGACAGTTTAGTTGACAGGTTTCTATTGTTGGTTTTCTTCAGGCTCAGACCCTAAAAACAGTCAATTGGAGTGTTGTTTGTCCAAATTGTTCATTTCTCGTTATAATAAAAATAATCATGACGATAGTATTTTAGTAAAAACCTGCCTAAGAACACACCGAATGTATTTGTCATTTCTTCCTCGGCGCTCTCCCAGGTGTTTCTGGGAAGTGGTGTTGGCGTTCCCGCTGGAGCTGCAGAAGAAGCTTCTCCACTTCGCCACAGGAAGCGATCGCGTTCCCGTCGGCGGCATGGCTGATCTCAACTTTAAAATCTCCAAAATCGATGTTCCAACTGACTGGTACGTTCCAGAAAGTGACAAAGTAGCTTCAACTTTTTTATTGTGCAGTAAAACAAAATGTTTTAGTCTGTTAAGATCTCTATTATCTGCAGCACTGTGAAGAGTTTGTCGCATTTTTACAAACACACAAAAAGCTTTGGTTGTGATTCGTCTGTCCAGTTTAGCTCGCATTTTTTGAAACAGTTTAACAGCTGAAAATCATAATTTTTAATTGTTAGAAATAATATGTGTATAATTTAGGAAGACTGTGGTGACATGGAATTAAAAACCACATTAGTATGGATGGATGGATGGGGTACATCATTTGTAATGTTGAAAAACTTTTGTTGATTACATAAGTACATTGTTTGGTCACTAAAAACAGGATTTAAATGAAGTTGCTGCCAGATAAAAGTAAATTAGTCATTAAAACAACACAAGACACGATTCATATGTGTTACAATTGTTAAAACCAGAAAAAATTGATATAAAAGATAATCACTACATGACTTTAATACTGTAAATTTAAAAAATCTACCATTGTACAATTCAATCAGTCTAACAGAAGCAGTCTGATTGAAGTTTAATGTTTCAAATGTTCATTCCAGGGGGGTAAAGGAAGCTGACATGGTTGCTAGGATACCCCTCATTTCATTTCTAGGAGAATTAATTTAATTTCTAATTGGATGATTCAAAATGTATTCCTTAATTATGACAATAATAAATAAATAATTGGGTATTTTTTAGATATACTATTTGGATTAATAAATACATAAATAAACAAAGCTTGTTTAAATAGAAAAATATATATTTCTCCACAAAAATGTGTCAGCCAGCTAATGAAATATTTTCAGATTCAATTCGACTCAAATTTGTATCCAGTTCTTAAATAGAATCATTTTGCTGATTATTTTCCTCATGACCTTTATGTCAGTCAAGCCTGAACAAAACAATTAACCAGAGAAAACGGACAACCCAGTAATGAACCAAATTTAAATCATTATTTTATTCCATTTCTTCTGGATCTATTAAAATCAATTTCCAATTATAAACATGAATATAAATATAAATGATCTTCTTAATTTTAAAGAAGATTTTAGACAAAAATTTGGTACATCCTGCTGTGGATTACAGAAGACTACATGAAAAAAACAAGATTTTTTCTTTAAAATAAGAGAAATAGGAATCAGGAAATTATCATATTTGACGACTGAAAATCCTTTAAGTACTTTTTAATTTCCTAAATTTGTAAATTCCTGGTGGTACAGACTCATCTCTTGAATAAGTAATGACAACATGAATAAGTCACTCAGAGATGAGAAACTCTCCGGCTCATTAGGTTACATGGTTGAA
>NC_050526.1:18678822-18683407 GCF_002922805.2 Oryzias melastigma
ACAAACAGAGCGCCGACAGATGGGGTAAAAATAAATACAGAATAAAAACAATCCTCTTAGTGGGTCACCCCCCACCCCCCCTCACACATGCATGCCGGGCTCCCATTGGCTCTCGGGTAACTTGGAGGCTGCATAGAGGCCATGTTGTGGTAGGAGATTAGCCTGGGGGGGGCATTGTGTCTAATGTATGGAAGGGAAGGTTAACCTTATTGGTTGGATTATGTTGCGGTGAACTCGTCGACCCGTATCACGCCAATCCCCCCCCCACACACACACACACATACATTTTTATTATTTTTTCTCTACTGGAGTTTCGGCTCCAGTTTCCTCAGTCTTCGATGACTCTTTTCACTTCTCACAGCGTCTTGTCAGAGTCGCGCCCTTTAATTTATTCAATTTAATAAATAAATTCTGCCGCCCTGCAGAAACTATGTCCTAAAAAACACACAGGTTTTTAGATTTTGGCTAAAACCAACATAATCATAACTAAGAGACCTCTGCAAAAGTTTTGTAAATGGATAAGAAGACGACTGAAGAAGGACTTAAAGATAAACAGTTGTAACCTTTGACATCCTAGAGCTGGTTAAGGAAACGTTTTAGAAAAAGAATGCATTTAATGTATGTATGACCCTTGAATATTGGTAACGTTTAATGTGAAATCAAACTTTTTTATTCAGCTAATGTGTTTATTTGTACAGAAGCTGAAAATTTTTTTTTTTTTTTTTATTTTCTTATTAGAAAGAGCGTAGATCCACTAATAAATAAAAAATAGACTAAAAAACAACTTTCATAGAGTGTTTTCTTCAGCTATGTTTTTGTTGCTAACCGCAAAATAAACTTAAACAGGTAAAGTCTCAGAGTATCTGAACGAGAAAGGAAGAGTGAGACGCTACAGAATACACTTCATTATCTTAAACAAAGGATCTGCGTCTGAATAACGGCGCTTTCAGCGGTACTTCCGTGTTTGACGACTCACTGTCCTGCATTAGTCCAAGGAAGAACAACACAAGACAAGAATAAAAATGTCTTGATAGAAATAAGAAAAATATCATGAAGTTTAGGAGGATAATCTGATCTTCTTCTGCGTTGATGTCAGTAGCAAATACTGACAAATACACACCTATGGTGCCCTCTAGTGGGAAACAACTGCTACAGAGCAGCTGTTGTGGCAGAATAACAAATAAATTAGCCCATTTTTCTTTTTTTAATAAAAATGACATTTAAGTTGCTACTGAGTGTATGTCTCACCCATGGCCAGTTGATGGAAAAAACACGACTTATACTCCAAAAAATACAGTTTAAGAACACAAACGTATATAATTATTGTTGTGTAGCTTTGTGATTTGTCTCACTTTTACTTAAGTATTCACACCCATAAATCATCCTCAGTTCTCTGAACATCTTCTAAAATTCATATTTGTCCAACCAAAGCTGCTTCAGCAGCTGGAATTACTAATATTCACATTTCACTTTCCGTTTTAGCTCTAACCAGTGGAAACGGATGTGACGACTTCAGCTTCTCATCAGCTGGAACACATTTTCAAATAATTCGCAGGACTGTCTTAACTTTCCTAAACTTTTATTATTGGTTATTTGTCACAGAATTATGTTGTGTTACAGTCATATACTCCCCTCATCCATCCCAGATTTGCAACTAAAATGATTTGTGTAAATTAAAAAAAAAATCACTTTACAGCGTTTAATGCTGATTATTTTAATAGTCAACTATTATTTTTTCCATTTAATCGACTAATCGGGTCATTTGTAAACAGGATGTAAAGCACAAATCTTAATCATCATTAGCTTTTAACTAATTAAAAGCTAAATATATAGCATCATCTGCAATAATTCTTGTGTGAATGCTGTAAGCTGAATTTGGCCACTGAAGATGCTAGTTATAATAGCTGAAGATTTTGAAATTGTTAGCTAAAAACGCTGAAGCTCATAACCAGCTAAAATATTAGTTAAAAGCCAAATCAGCCTAAAAAACTGAAAAAGCCTAAATTTGAGAAAAAAAACTGCTAGGATGCAGCTGAAATATTAGCTAAACTCCAAATTAGCCTTAAAAACCAGAAAAATCCTAAATTAGCCAAAAATGCTGAAATATTAACTTTACCCCAAAAATAGCCCAAAAAAATGAAGAACATCTGAAATTAGCCAAAACAGCTAGCATGCAGCTGAAATATTAGCTAAACTCTAAATTAGCCTAAAAATTTTTTAAAAAAAATCTTAGATTAGCCAAAAATAGCTAGCTTGCAGCTGAAATATTAGCTACCCTAAATTAGCCTAAAAAATTAAAAAAAAAATCTTAGATTAGCCAAAAATAGCTAGCTTGCAGCTGAAATATTAGCTTATCTCTAAATTAGCCTAAAAAATAAAAAAAAATCTTAAATTAGCCAAAAATAGCTAACTTGCAGCTGAAATATTAGCGAAACCCCAAATTAACCTAAAAAACTGAAAACCACGAAAAACTCTAAATTAGCCAAAATAACTAGCATGTAGCTGAAATGTTAGCACCAAATTAGCCTAAAAAACCTTAATAATTGTAAAAATAGTCCATAAAGCTAGCAGAATGTCATTTTAACTTTAAACTTTACTACACTCTGACTCCATATAATATAAAGTGACGACTAATCGACTTTTAAATTAGTCGTCGACTATTTTAATAGTCGATTGGTCGACTAATCGTGGCAGCTCTAACAGCGTTTACAGTTTTTTGCAATTTTAGATTTGGTTGTAGAAAGTATTTTAAATGATAATGTACAAAAAAGTCTTCTTTTTAACCCTTTAACACCTGAGGCGTCATCGGTGACGCGTAAACACAAAGTCTTTAACGATAATACCAGCAGATTCTGAATCTGCTGGAATTATCGTGTTAACGCTTGAAAAATTACAGTAAATCAAAGAACATGAACACAACATGTTAACAGGTTAACAATAAAGATTAATTTCAGCTCTTGTGTTTAATACTAGAAGGTTTTGTGTTGTCATAAATGCTGATTATCATGACATCATCCAGGATTTAGCACCAAAATGAAACCCTCTGCATCTTTGCCTTCACTTGAACTTTCTCCATTAAATAAACTCTCAAATGTGGGAAGAAAAATGTGTGGTTGTAAACATGAAAGACAATCCTCTTACTGTTGTGAGCTCTGGTTGGCTCTCTTAAACCCTGGACCCGGTTCAGAAAGAGTGTTTGCTCTTGTTGTGGGAGTGTAGTGTTTGTGTGGGTGGTGGGGGGGGGCTGAGAGGCAACTATGTCAAATGTATAGGAGGAAAGGCCTCTCATTGGTCAGATCCTGCTGCCTTCAACTCATTGAACCGGACGCCGCCATGTGCCCCCCCCTCACTCTCCTCTCAACATGTTTATCAGCTTTAGGTCTCCGTATCCGTCTCTGCCGTCATGTGCTCCAATTAGTGTTTAGTTTATGGTTTTTTATCGGAATGAATACACTAATAGAAAGATTTTCATTAACGATGAGTTCATCCATTGATGTCTCACATTTTTAAACAGGAATCAAGTGTTTCTGCTGTGACAGCTTGTTGCTTTGGTCATTTGTTTACGACAAAGGGAGATTTTTCTTTATTGTCTGCCACAAAGAAAGTATATTTTGATATTTTAAATAGTTTCATAATGTAATATATACTTGTAAAAACAAAAAAAGAGTAAAAAAGAAACATTAAGTGCAATCAAAATAATAATGTTTCTAAAAGTCAGCAAAAGAAAAAACTAGCAAACATGACGAAGCCGCTGTGTTTACCGCGAGGCTGAAACTCACTTTTCCTGCATGAGAAAAAGTTGAAGTGCGAGTGTAATAGTCATTAGGTCACGGGGATAACTAGAGTTTGGAAAGTCATTTAACCAAACATAAGGACGTTTTTGATGCCCGTCTGAAACACAATAAGATGGCGCTTTGAACGTGCTAGAACAGCAGTTTGTACGAAATAAAACTCAGATTTTTAGATCCGTCTTGGGAAAACTTCAGACTATGACAGGGAGACTAAACAGACATTTTCTGACAGTAGTTATTACAGTTCTCACTTATCAGAGTCAGTGAACGCACCGCGACTGAAGTTCCCCCCTCATCGATTTTGATTGGTCCTCGTGTTAGCCCCGCCCCAACGTGGTACAACAGGGCCAAAAGTTTTGAAACTGAAATTTTGTGATTCGAAATCGAAGAAAAAAAGATTTGAAACTGAAAAAAAAAGTTCTGAAATTGAAATTTTTAGTTTTGAAACCTATTTTTTTTTTTACCAAATATTGATATTTTTTCAAAATATTTTATTTCGGTTCAAATAATATTGGCCCCGATTTAGCTCCATAGTATTTGGATCGGGCCCATGATAGTACAGATAGTACTAAACAGCCATTTTCTGACTAATTTCACAGTTCTCAGAGTCAGTGAACGCATCGGGACTGAAGTTCCCTCCCTCATCCATTTTGATTGGTCCTTTGTGTTAGCCCCGCCCCAACGTGGTACAACAGGGCCAAAAATTTTGAAACTGAAATTTTCAGATTCAAAAGTGAAAAAAAAAGTTTTGAAATTAAAATTTTGAGTTTTGAAACCTAAAAAAACAAAACATT
>NC_050526.1:18683751-18720578 GCF_002922805.2 Oryzias melastigma
TAGCCCCGCCCCAACATGGTACAACAGGGCCAAAAATTTTGAAACTGAAATTTTGTGATTCGAAAACGAGAAAATAAGAGTTGAAAGTGAAAAAAAAAACTTTTGAAATTGAAATTTTGAGTTTTGAAACCTAAAAAAAACCAAAACATTTGAAGCTGAAAATAACTGTTTTAGACTAACAAAAAGTTTTGGACATTTTACTTTTTTGGGGCCAAACAGCAATTGTTTTTTTTATTGGTTTTATTTGGGTTTCAAATAATTTTGGCCCCGATTTAGCTCCATAGACCGAGTCCACTTAGTTTGGTCGGGATCGAGTCCTGAACTTTGCTATTGGTCTGTATTCAAACTGCCTTCTATGGAGCTCCATCTGGGCCAATATTATTTGAAACTCTTTAACGTATTGTAAGTGTACATCTGTTTACATGATCAACATGAATTAGGAGATTCATATTGGATTTGCACTGATATGCATCACATTGCTGCCATAAAGTGTTGAAAAAAGTGCAAAGCGGCTGCTTCTCTGCACTCCAGAATTTACTGGAATTACGTGTAAAGGTTTGAAGATTTGAATTTAGTGAAAGTGCAGACCCCCCCCATAGTCCTCTCTGATTTAGTCTGTTTCTGTGGAGGTTTTGACATCGAGACAACAGCTATAGGGAATCTACTGCAGTGAACCACAGACTCAGCAAATATTCCACCTGTTTCAGCTCTCCGTCTCCACGGAAACATAAACAGAGCTGTTCAAAGACATGAACCAGAAGAGAAACCGTGACCCCCACACATGTATAAACTGAGCTCTCACTGGTTTCCACACTGGAACCAGCATGGGGGGCGCTGCAGCGTGTTGTGACCGAGGATCTGGGCGGTGGGAGGGGCTGGACCACAATCCTTTGTGATGAATCCATAGGAGCCCGGATTCAGCTGATTGGTCCGAACGTGAGCTGCCTTGAACTCCTCGACCTCCAAGCCGACATACACATTTCCCACCCCCACCCCCATCCTCCAGCCCTCGTGTTGTTGTGCTGAAGCTTCAACCTTAGCTAAGTCCTCCTGAGCTTCACTTTCAGATTCAGCACACAGTTTAAAGTCTGCACATGTGAAAATCTCATTTACTTGTAATTAATATTTAATTAATAAAGGTGTTTTTGATTCTACTTGATGTGTTTTTAATTATTTCTTTTTACTGAACAGTTTTCAAGCTAACATCGGCCTTAAAATTAGTAAAAAAGTAAAATTATTTTGTTTCATGATGCCTTTTTTGGACCTTTTTGGACCTTTGCAAACATAAGTGAATGGAGGTTGAGTCTTGAGTCCAGCTGTCATCAGGCTGGAGGTGACAGACACGCTGGGCAGGTTTCCTGTCCATCACCAGGACACACTGACACAAACCAGATAATAAATCCACGTTTGGTCAGGCTCAATATAGAAACGTCAGTCAGTCGGTCCTTGTGAGAGGACGCCAAATTATCTCAGAAAACACAATCAGACGTGCCAACAAAGAGCAAATTTCACAGGATCTAGATCTAAATAAAACAGAATAAAGCTTTATAGAATTCCATCTTTTGTTGGATTTCATTCTAACTTTAGTAAATATAATGTTTTACTTTAATTAGCCTAAAGCTATAGTCACACCGCCGTAAATCTGTGTAAATACATGTTTCTGCGTCTAAAAGTCTTGCATTGATTCGTAGCTATGCAAGTTTTTACCACCATTTTTGGACTCTATGTAAAAACGATTAAACACGCAATTGAAAGTCAAACTAGTTTGAATTTAGACAAATCAGGGACTCGAATTTGGTCTCAACTTATGAATAGCATCCGTTTGATTTGGGGTGAGGTGATACTTGGACATTCCTCTGCGACTTTCACTTTGACTCTGATTTCTTATTTCCTTCACATTTTCTGATTTTTCTTTTTTTTGCATCTTACTAGTAACTTAAAGTGTTTCTTTTTTCTCTTTTATTTACCTTGATTGACCATCCACACTGGAGAGAACTGTAACCACATTAATGAAGACAATAAAGGTGTTCTATTCTGTTCTATTCTATTCAAATTAAGGTAAATGCCAACTGTTTGAAAGTTAGTCATGCAGGAGAAATTAATAATTGCGGTGATAATTCTGTGACACCAACTTAAGGGTGGACTTACCATTAGGCAATTATCTGGGGCCCTCAACACTCTTTGGGCCCCCAGCTGAACACTTAATAAAAGGGTCTAAAGTAAATTTTACGCCTAGTATTATTAAACTTGGTCACAAAAAACTACTACAAATGGCTTTATACTGATCGTGTGAAAGTACTTGGTCCTCCCCCGTCCCCCTGAAGCAATGGTATATTCCAGTCAACAGTAAGTCGAGAGAGGTTAGCTAGCAGAGACGTTGTTGCCAGACTGAGCCGTTTCTAGCTTAATTGGGTACTTCTTGAATTCAGAATTTTCTGGCAAAAATTGCTTTAGGCGGGTGGACATAGTTGGGATCGATTTGGAAGATTTAGTTCTTTATTGAAGGGGGGCAGGTGAAGCAGTGCGTCTTCCTCACCTGCCATCATGAGATGTATAGCCTACTATTATTGTAAGTGAATATGTGTCCACTAACATGTTCCATAAATGGAATCTATATGGTTCATTCTTGTCATTTTAAATTGTTTAACATTTTAACCCAACGTTTGAATTTTAAGACTCTATTTTCCCATAACTTTCTGTTTGGAGGGATTAATGTAGAGGTGGGGGAAGAATTTGGATTTGGTCAAATTCACAAAAACTTTGTAAAACCTTACAAATGTTGTTATATTGAAGGTGTGTTCATCTGTGAACATCCAGTCATGTAGTGTCAGCATCCAGTTTGGTCTGTAATCATAAGAGCAAATATATTTTAGTCAATTACAACACAGTATTCATGCATTACATCATTTTAAAGTCAATGTACTTGTATGCAATAATCAAATATTGGCTGTGGATGTTTACTACTCGTTAGACAAACATTTTAGTCATTGTTTTAGCAGAGAGGGTGGAGTGTTTTCCAGGTAAAAGACCAAAAGTCATCACATTCATGACAGGAGGCTGAATGATGTCATGGAAAAAGGTTGCCGTAGCAACCCTCCAGCATCCCCATACCATGAGCGGGATGTGCGTAAGCAGTGGGACGGGCTAGAGGCTTTCAGGACAAAGTATTGAGCTGCGCTGTGGCTTGATGCGGCTGCAGGACGACCCCGGTTACATAAACAAAAATCTATGACAAAATGATATATAAATGAACCAAAGCTTTGATGAATCACTAGTTGTGTTTCAAATAAAGCGTAATGATTGGAGAGAAATGGTTTTTAATAGACATAAGGATCTGCTAACTTCTGATTGTCAGTGATGCCCTAATTAAGATGTGATAAGTTGTGCAAAGTTGCAGTTTTCTGCCCTTAAGAACAGCTGATCCGTCAGCTGATTGACCGAAACATGAGCTGACCTGGAGTTCTCGTCCTGTTTGATTTACAGTTGTGCTCAATAACCCGTACGGGCGTTTTCCCCTTCCCTCTCTGTGTTTCTGCAGGCTGCCCGTCTCTCACACGTGTTTCAACCAGATCTGCTTGCCTCCCTACCGCACCAGAAAGGAGCTCAAGCACAAACTCACCATCGCCATCTCCAACGCCGAGGGCTTCGGCCTGGAGTGACCAGCCAGAAAGCTCAAACACACGTGTGCACGCTAACTGTCAGTGCTGCGGCGCGTCTGCTTTCCATGGATCTTCACGGCTGCACACGTGACTGGAAATGCTTCGCGTTGCAAAACAGTTGGACGGATCAATTTAGCTTTCCCTTGTGTTTGTTTTTGTTTATTTTGAACCTGCAGCATTTAACTTATTGTATTTGCACATGAACTCTTGTTGCTATAAACCGGCCTAGAAGGAAGTTCTCAACTTTCTAATTGCAGTACTGTGCAAAAGCCTGAATCAGTTTAGATTAAAAATGTTTACAGTGAGGCAGCAGCACAGAAAATGTTTAAATCTTCCTAAACATCTGGAATCTGTCTGCTTGCTTTGAATGGTTTTAAGATGATCGTAAGTAGACCGAGTGTGTTTGAAAGTTCCAGAAGTCTTACGTCTGTTTTTCCAGTGCTTAATCTCATCAATAGCTATGTTAAAAACAAAGCTAGCTGGCCGCTAACTATGTTAAAACAAAGTTAGTGGACCGCTAACTATGTTAAAAAAAAGCTAGCTTACCGCTAACTATGTTAAAACAAAGCTAGCTGACTGCTAACTATGTTGAAAACAAAGCTAGCTGACCGCTAACTATGTTAAAAAAAGCTAGCTGATCACTTATTGTGTTAAAAATAAAAAAATAAAGCTAGCTGACCGCTAACTATGTTAAAAACAAAGCTAGCTGACCGCTAACTATGTTAAAACAAAGCTAGCTGACCGCTAACTATGTTAAAAACAAAGCTAGCTGACCGCTAACTTTGTTAAAAAAAGCTAGCTGATCACTTATTATGTTAAAAATAAAGCTAGCTGACCGCTAACTATGTTAAAACAAAGTTAGTGTACCGCTAACTATGTTAAAACAAAGCTAGCTGACCACTAACTATGTTGAAAACAAAGCTAGCTGACCGCTAACTATGTTAAAGAAAAGCTAGCTGATCACTTATTATGTTAAAAATAAAAAAATAAAGCTAGCTGACCGCTAACTATGTTAAAAACAAAGCTAGCTGACCGCTAACTATGTTAAAACAAAGTTAGTGGACCGCTAACTATGTTAAAAAAAAGCTAGCTGATCACTTATTATGTTAAATACAAAGCAAGCTGACCGCTAACTGTGTTAAAAACAAAGCTAGTGGACCGCTAACTATTTCAAAAACAAAGCTAGTGGTCTGTTACCTATGTTAATAACAAAGTGCTTAATCTCATCAATATACTGGTAAAAACTTTACAGCATTTGCTTATCTTAGCTGTGTTTAATCCTTTTGCACAATATTGTAGTTATCACCTGAAAGAAGTTGAGTAAAATTTGTAGCGAATTTCAAATAAAAAAAATCTTGTGTTTCCGCATTTCAATTGATCTCTAAGAATCTGGAATCAATCAGGTTATTGGTCTTAAAGCAGAAAAAGTTTATATCTCTCAGGTAAAAGTATTCCACGTTGTCATACTATTTTGTAAATGATGAGAAAAGTATATATATTATTGGTCTACCACTATATAATTCTTTTTTTCAAATGTACTAATTGGCAGGTACAATAGTGTCAGCATTAGTAAGCTAACTCGTTTGAGATGTATGAATTGTGTGCAGACTGTAGTCACTTTGGTTATATCCCACAAACTGTTTTGTGTTTGCTTTGTTCGCAGCACACTGTTGTGATTTGTTGCTGTGCAGGGAGAAGAGTGCGCCTGTATATCTTGTGAGTTGCTTTACGGTTTTATTGACATTGCCGCCTTCCGTGTTGAACAAAGGCCGCAGCAAAAGTGTTTGTGAATGTGGAAGCCGAGCTGCAGACTGACGGCTCGGGTTTGTTTGTGTCATGGCTGCCAGGAGAGAGAGAGAATTGGCAGATACTGAATACGTTTGGTGGTTGATTGTTTAGATATAATTCATCTTAAAATCTGCTCTTGAAGTGATGATAGTTTGTCTGTGGCTACACCGGCTTGTGCAACGCTGGGAAGCTTCATGACAAGTCAGTGCAGAAGGAATGGAGTGTGAAGTTTTCTAGTTCTGAGGCCTTCAACGTGATCTCATTCCTGTTAAAGTACCTAAGTCAGTCCCTCCAGGATTTTCTGATTGCTACTATTAATGCAAATTAATTTGTGCACACCCCGCAAATTTACGTTTTCATTGCAACTTGACTACAACTTCGACCAATCTTTCTTGATGACCTCAATCGTTTCCCGTGTGACTCCTTCCCTTCCCAAGAGCCGTGCTCTTTTTTATTTTATTTTATTTTTTTTATCAAGCACCAATTCAAATTCTTCCCTTCTCCCTTCCCCTTCATTTGGCCCTCCAAACGGTGAGTTAAGAGAAAAATGAGTCTCATCATTCGGACGTTACTTTTGTTCAGTGACATCACCAATAATCGCCAGTCTGCTAGCGTTAGCGCGGAGCGGTACAGCAACAAGAACGGATATCACTCTAAGAAAGTAAAGAAGATAAGTGGTTCTGGAAAAAGAAGCAAAATCTGGAACCACTTCACTTTGATTGATAATAAGAGTGTAGAGTCTGCATACAAAAAAAAATGATATAGAATTGCCTCCAGAACTAAAATTGCAACTTTTTTTACAACTTTTCACAAAAGTTGCCGCAACATCAGTTTTTTTAGGCCGTAACAATTATAAATATCTGCTGCAAAATCCTGGAGGGTCTGTTTCAGTATCTTTGGTTACTAACCTCACAGAAAAACAGATAAAGCAGTTAAAGTTACGGTTTTGTTTTAAAACTCGAGTGGGTTGAACTGACTTTGTTCCACTGACTTTGAATGCAATTTTATTTTATTTGAAAATCTGTTTTTCTGTTCATTTTAAAGCAAGAATTCACAATTGTGTTCATTTCTGAAGCAAATAAATTCCACTTTTGTTCACTTAAAATCATACTGTAAAAACAGTTTATAATAATCCAACAAAAGTTTGTTTTAGAATACAACTTTAACCAATAAATTGACATTATTAGAAGTTGAGTCAAAATTGTGATTATAGTAAAGTCCCACTCCAACCATACTTTTTTCTATCATAAAATCGTTCCCAGTGATCTTTTAATTATGACGTTTTTAGCTAAAATCAAAACTAGGACATATTTTTTTTCCACACAGGCAGTATTAGAAATACAATTCTGGGTTGTGACCGGGACTGTTAACTCTGAGCAACCCCGGCCCCTCTTCCCAGTTTAAGCTAACATTAGCCACACAAAAATAATGTTCTTAACATTTTCAAGCATCGAGTTTTCTGATCCAACACAATATGAATTGAGAAGTACTTTGTTTTAATTGTAAATTCTTTATATTAAAATCCCACCAGTTGTCACCCACCAAAGTGTGTGAAATGTGACCCATCCCCTGGGGGAGGGGTGAGCTGCAGACACAGCTGCTCTCAGGAACCATTTGGTGGTTTAACCCCCGATCCAACCCCAATCAAGCAGGGAGGCACTGGGTCCCATTTTGGTTTGGATTTGAACTCTCGACGTTCCAGTCTCAGGACGGACACTCTACCACAAGGCCACTGAGCTGGTATATAGGTTTATAGGTCCTCTACGATGGGAAAAACGCTACAAGAACATGTTAAGAAACGCCAAAAAAGGAGGATTTTCATTGGTGTGGGTCTTTAAATGGTTTGGCAGCTTTATGTGACAGTGGAAGTGCTCTGATTGTTGTCTTTTCCGATCAAAACACATTCAGTGGAGCTGAAGTTTTCTTCTCTTTTTTTCAGCTGCTTGCAAAGGTTAAAAAAACTTTTTCTTAAACTTTTAAGACTATTTTGGCTTCATCTGCAGCAGATACCTCTTTTAATGAGTTCATTTGATTATTTGAAGCTTGATTTATTCCTAGAAAACCGTAGATTACGAAGCGGGAGAGTAAGTGCATAAAGTCGTTATGCCTCTTAAGTGCAATAACTGGTTCTCTATTTCTGCTTAAATTAATTCAGTTTTAACTTGTTTCATACAGTCATAACTTTAACTTTCTTCAAATATCCATTTAAAACACAAAGGTAGATCAGAACTGAACCATACAGCTTGGATTTCGAACAAAAATGCTCCACGAAGGCCTTCTGTAACTTCTGAGTGTGAGCAGTCTTGGCTCCGGACCAGCGGAGCTCCCCTATAGAAGGTTGCCATGGCGAAACCGAGCTAAAAGAGAAATTCCAGTAGCCGAGCAACGGGCCAGCAACCTCTGTGGCTGCGCTGTCCAAATTTACATCCGTCTAATCTGGGTCACTTTTTTTACCGAACCGCAGGAGTTTATGTTTGGGCCCAAAAAGCTTCTCTTGCAACAATGCATCCATTATGCAAGTCTATAAACTATCTCGAGCAAAAGAAGTGAAGAAAAATCAGTTTAGCGGATGATCAGTTGGCTGATTAAACCATTACAAATCTAGTAACTTTCTAACATTCTGCTTCTAGAAGGTGACATTTAATGAAGGCTGAAAGGAGCATTTTATACAACCATTTATAGAACTTGTTTGCCTGCTTCACCCTGATTTATAAAATCTAATCTGGCCACTTTATATTTATAGTGTCTGTCATGTAAAAAAAAAGTTAAAAAACTAAACAGTGGATCCTTTTTGCCATGATGTCGGTTCAGATCAGCACAAGGAAGCAAGAAATGTATTTTTACTTTAAGTTTGACGTATTATAACCAAACCTCATCATTGTTTAAAGAAGATTTTATGTCATTTGTTGTCTGTAAAAAGGACCAAAGTGGATAAACAGGAGAAAGATCTTGATAAAAGTCTATTTGAAAATAGTTCAGATGGGTTCTAAAAGTTTGCTCAGGTGTAATTACTTTCATGTCAAGTAAAAAAAGTTTTTCTTTTAAACTGTAAACCTTAAGGTTGATCGCCGTCTGTCCGACGCGGCGCACATCAGAGCCTGTTGGCCAGGCATGACCCAGTTTTGTAAAATGCAAATGTGTTATGCTTCTCTGTCACTCCGGCCTTATGTAATGCATTGTGTGTACAGCTGAGATTCAACAGTTACAGTAAAAGTTCACCTCTCAAGTTCAAATATTTACTTGTTGAGTCTGTTATTGGTCACTTATTTTAAATGGGTCAAAAAAAGTGCTGATTATCACACAGAATAAGCAAAATCTTTTAAAAAGTAAATGTCAAAGATAAACTGCATTTCATCACTGGGTTTTTCTGTGCACAAACACTGTGCTGCATTCACGCTGGAAGTGGTCCATGCGACAGAGGCGACGAGTTTCAATGATAAGTCAGTTTGGGCGTTTGCCACGTCACGTCAAGACTTCAGAAATCTGAAGGTTGGCGAGGTTGACACAACCAATCAGGGACTCGGCATGAAAACTCGGCATGTGACGTTTTCAGGGAGTCAATCAGCAGGTGGAAAAAAAATCCAATATAGCTGCTCGATACGAGGATTTTCGTCCTGACCTTCCGCATACTTTCCTCACCCGCTGGGTTGCCGGAGACTGTACCGGCTACTATTGGATGAAGGTGGGATATATCCTGGACGGATCCCAAGTATTTCACAGAGCCAATGGAGCTGGAGTGATCAAGCCAGCTACGCTAGCCAGCCATCATCCATGAAGTACACTCCACCAGGAGAGACTCTGAATGACCCAAACACGCCGACGTGCTAAAGAGTTCTTCAAAACATATAAACCCAAGGTACTCGCTCAACATCATCCATGTTTTCCATGATGTGAATAAAGTGCAGACGTCAAGGACATTTAAGGGCTAAAAGAAGGTGCTGTTGACAAAAATATGACGCGGGAATTGCGTCCGGTGTGAATTCAGCTTGATGTGTTTTACCAAAGTGTTTACAATAGTGTACCAATGTCTTGCTGAATGTGAGGATAAAGCTTTCCAATTTCACCAACCCAACCACTATGAGTGACAGCACATAGGCCCAGAACCTACAACCCTCTGAAACACAGTGGGGCTCAGACCAGTTTCAGTAGAGCAGGGGTGTCAGAATCCAGACCTCGAGGGCGTGAGTCCTACATATTTTCCATTGAAGCTCTTTATTGGCCAAACATGCTTGAACCAGGTAATCAGTGGAAGATAAAACAGGATTTCTTGAGAAAACCAGCTGGAGGCCAGCCCTCGAACTCCTCCACAACAGCAACCCAATGTCCGCCAATCCAGAAACAAAGATCACCTCCCAGTAAGGCCTGCTCACCGTGCACCATCCTTACAAAACCAAGGCCAAAATACAACAGGCTCACCTCAACCCCTACCTGACTGCACATAAATCCTGTCCCTGCACACTTTGCTTCTTGGCTGAGCAACAATATGTCAACGTCTAATGTTTTGTCTATATCATAGACTATCTATGTCATCCCTGGAGAAATTGACTGTGACATCACCTGCAGAAAATGTCTTACTTCTGGTTCCTGCAAAAATGAAGCCAATTCAGTTGTCATTTTTCTGCGATATGGGGGCGACCGTTTGGAGCCAGACAACAGCGATCGGTCCGAGTCTGTCTGTCCAGGTGGTCAGTTTATAGCTTGAATAGCTTCTGATTTAAAAAAAATTAGTATCGTGGAAAAAAATAGGACTACCACGAAGATGTTAAGAAGTCTATGGGGGTTTGGCTTCTTGGAGCCAGCAGGTACTTCCTGTTTGGAACATAAGGGGCGAGAGAGTCGTCCATTGACTCTACGGTCTATGGTCTAGGTATTGATGCACAATTTAAACCAAACCGTACTTTGACTCCATGCTCACAGCACATCCATGCTTTTAAAACGAGGTAGAGATGCTGATGCAGTCTTCTGCCTTACATCCCTGAGAACTTCATTAACAGATGAACTGTACTTTGTGATCAAATGTACTGACACTGAGTGAATGATTAGCAGGACATAAGGAGGTCAACACAGGAGCATCAAGGCTGCATTCCCATAAGCTCTATTTTGTTTTTGTTCCCACATTGTTTTATGAAATTTCCAATTTGCACCCTTGCATGCCGTGCCATACTGTTTTTAGGGAACTACAAAGGGTTTGGTTCCAACAGTGACGGCTTGACTTAAATTTAAGTGCCACCAGACTCCAGACCACTGACCAGCCAGAGAGTGACATCACAAATGTCTCTTGTTGTTTCTAGTATGGAAATGGAAACTGTGGATATTTCCCTCCAAACCAGAAATGGAATAGAGCCGCCAGGGGTCTTCTTAAGCTCCTATTGTCCTTAACACTTTCTAAACAAACCCAAAGCCCCAGCACTACTGTTGCTAGGATGTTCTCCATTGTTGTGGTGTAAAGCGAGACGGATGCTCAAGATGAGACCAGAACTTCACAAGAGATTAATGTGCACCAAACAAAAAATATAAAAGCAACAATTGTTTTTGCCCCCAATTATCATAAGAAAACTTCAAAGATCTGAAACATTTTCTACATATAAAAAATAATGTATCTCAAATGTTATTCACAAATCTGTCTAAATGTGTGATAGTGAGAACTTCTCCTTTGCTGAGATAATCCACTCAGCTCACAGGTGTGCCACATCAAGATGCTGATTAAACTGCGTGATTATTGCACAGGTGTGCCTTAGATTGGCCACAATAAAAGACCACTGGATTGGTAGGGGTGTAAGGATTCAGAAAACTGGTCAGTATCTTGTATGAACACCATTTGGCACTATCCTTAGGATAGAGTTGATCATGTGGTTGATTTTCAGTGGAATGTCGGTCCACTCCTCTTCAATGGCTTCACGAAGTTGTTGGCGGGAAGTGGAACACGCTGTTGTATACGCCGATCCAGAGCTTCCCAAACCTGCTCAACGGGTAACCTGTCCGGTGAGTATGCTTCCCGTGTAAAATCTGGGATGTTTTCAGCTTCCAAGATACGTGTACAGATCCTTCCACAATGGAGCATTATCATGCAGGAACATGAGCTGGTGTCCTTGGATGAACGGCACAATAATGGGCCTCAGGATCTCGTCATGGGTTCTCCGTGAATTTAAAATGCCATCAATGAAAGGCCTCCGTGTTCTTTGTGGCCTTCTATTCTGGCCAATCTAATGGTGCATTCACACCAAACGTGGCAGGTGCGTCAAATTCGCCTCTCTTTTGATGCTTGTCACGTCACTACTCAACACCTTGATGGAGCAACCCCTGAGGTTGTTCTGGAGTTCATTCGTTGCCACCTTATGGATGATGTTGTGCGAAAAGCTTGGGTTCTTATTCATTTATTTATTTAACATTTGAAATCAAGAATGGGAGGATAAAGCCTCTTGAGATGAAATATCTCGTTTTCGAGAAGGTCCAATGTTTTGGAGAGTTCCGTAGAGAGACTGGTTAGCACATCTCTGTGTTTGTTTTCACTAGATCTCTGAGTCTCTCTGGCTCCTTGAGGACCCGCACTTGAGGACCAATTTAGATGTTACTTCCATCTGTCTGTGGTCCAGTTTGAGCTTTAACCCAAGAGCGAGGAAATAAAAAATAAAACTGGGGGATCTTTTTATTATGTCTTGATGAAAATAAGAAAAAAACATCATAAGGACATGAAACTAGAGCGATCCCGCATGCTACAAGGGCACTTGCGGCGGCTCTCCAGGCAGGTAACCGCAGACGGGTAAGCAGAGTGGGCTCTGCTGCCCAGGGACCAGCAGCCTGCTGCTATTAGCTTTAGTGGAGCCTGGGGAGGGGAGCTCGCTAACTCGCTTAGCTATCCACTGGCCAGCTGGCTAGCATAGCCATCCATTCAGCTCAATGAGCTCTGTCATGGGCTCTGTTGAGGGTGCATCCCGCCTTCACCCTACAGCACAGGTGTCGAACTCCAGGCCTCAAGGGCCGGTGTCCTACATGTTTTCCAACCAACCTGCCTTTGAAGCTCCTTATTGGCCAAACACACCTGATCCAGGTAATCAGCAGCTGATGAGGCAGGATTTCTGGAAAACCAGTAGGACGTCGGCCCTCGAGGACTTGAGTTTGACACCCCTGCCCTACAGTAACTGGGACAGTTTCTGGGAAATCCACGGTCCCCGTGGGTTAAGAAAATGGATGGAAGTCCAGGACGAAAATGCTCTCATCACGCCGCCATCTTAAATGTTTATTTCTACTCTATGATCTAATCACTGAAAACGCCACATGCCTAAAGCTGAGTCCCTGATTGGTTGACGCGCTTACCACTTACCTGCTGCGTACAGTGAATGTACCATAAGGCACACCTGTGCAATAACCATGTTGTCCAATCAGCATCTTGACGTGGCACACCTGTGCAATAATCATGCTGTCCTATCAGCATCTTGAGGTGGCACACCTGTGTACTAATCATGCTGTCCAATCAGCATCTTGAGGTGGCACACCTGTGCAATAATCATGCTGTCCAATTAGCATCTTGACGTGGCACACCTGTGAGGTGGGATGGATTATCTCAGCAAAGGAGAAGTTCTCACTATCACACATTTAGACAGATTTGTGAACAATGTTTAAGGGGAGACAGTTATGTTGTGTATTTAAAAAAATGTTTCAGATCTTTTAGTTCATCTAATGACAAATAGGACCAGAAACAAAAATGCTTTTTTTATTTTACAAGAAAATGTAATATATTGACCACGGAAAAACCACATTGCTGGAATGACTCTACAATGGACTTCCTCTCAGTGTCTAACTGCAGTTTGATCCACAGACACTAATGACTGCTCAACAATACATAAACTGTTTTTCTCTTTGATGGCGAGGCTGCCGATGGGAGGATCTTATCGGCTACTAAACAAGCAGAGAAATGTAGGCCATGGCCAGAGCTGCTTTGTCAATAAATAACCCAACATCAGTCAAGCATTTTCTTTTCAATAGGAGGGCTGAATCAGCAAATTACAGCCCATTCAGTTTCAAAAATAATCACACAACACTTGCCAGGTTGTTAAAGATCTGGCCTTAAGCTGCCCCTCATTTCATTGTTGTCTCTGCTGTTTACAGAAATGATTTGTCCTTCAATGAAATACAGTTTCTTTCTTCTATTCGTCACCAGCTTGAATCTCTTCAGATTTAATCTTGATAAGACTGGAGCAGAAGAGCCTTCTGCCCGTTTTTAAGTTTGGAATTTTCCAGAAGGCTTTTCCCTCCTGGTTTCACCCCTTTGAATCGCCTCTAACTCAACAAAAAAACTGGCACACGGATGCAAAACAAGAGGGGACTGACACCGTTCTGCTCAATAAGAGGTGACTGAACTTTTTTCAAGTCCAAAAATCAGGAAAAAAAAGGGAAAACACCCCCCCCCCTGTGTTTGTTTCAGTTTCTGTAATTATTTATGTCGGTTTGATCTTAGTGTCCGATTCCTGAGACAACTTGGATGGTTTTCAGACAAAATTACATTTTTTTAATGCTAACATCCTCAAATCGAGTTTCTCATTTTTGATTCCATTCAAATGAATGAAGCTTTTTTCATCACCAGAACAGAAACTCCTCCTCCCAGATTCCATTCCTTTCACAATGTTTATTCAATTGGTTAAGTAATATGCAATTTTGCTGTCAGCATATTATATAAATAAATTAAAACACTGCAACAGCAAAAAATGAAATATGATTTTATTGTTATGCATCGTTGGCATTTTAACAACAGACCAAATCATAAAGCTTGTGTGTTTGTGGTGTCCTCACAATGACTTATTTTGGTACATGAAGTCACTTTTCCTTTAGTTTACAGCCTAATTTTTCTAAACCATCCACTCAAATAGTTTCTGTGTTTATCCACTACAGGATTATTAAAAAATACGAATATTCAACTAATTTTCACACTAACATCACTAAGGCTTGATTACCAGAAACATCTTTTTTTTCCTGACATGTTTCATATTTCCATTTAATGTTTTTTATTTCCATAGACATTTTATTAGTTTGTTATTTTTTTAACATTGCACTAAAATTGTCTTTTTTTATCTTTGTGGTGTACGTTCTCTGCAGGATAACTGGTGCATCTAAACAAACTGGTTTTAAAAAGATCAAAATCTGCATAAATAGTAATTGTACCTCAAATTATTTTTTTTAATTAACCTAAAATTAATCATCTGAAAATAAATAATTGTAGTTAAATGACTATTATACCTAGTATTCTTTCAAAAATACCTAAATGGTCATTTTAGGTGACTGCTGTAGCTGAATGAAACCTAAAATTAAGGGTTTTAAAATATTATAACAATACTTAAGACTATTAAAAAAGGGAGTATTTGTAACTGAAAGTTTACTTAGCATCTCCTCCCAAAACCTTAGATTGTCCTTTCAGGTTTTGGACAGGTGAGTTTGCTTGAATCTCCGTCACAGAACCAAAACCAGGAGTAGATTTGGATCGCTCTGTATTTCTCAGTGTGAACACGTGTCATACCGTTCTGTTAAATGATCTTATGAAGACGTTTAAAAGGGTAACGTGTAGTTTCTCCCCTGGTGGTTCAGAAAACTCTCTCTGCAGCCTGTAGTCCACTCCATCAGTCTCCTCCGCTTCATATTTTTTCCCACCGTTTTTGTCCTTTTAAGGTCTTCTCAGTTGGATATATGGCACTCTAGAGACTGTCTCTTTTAGCAACTTCTTTTTTTTTTTTTTACAATATCTAAAGATTTGATTAAAGTTACAATCTTCAAAGAAATGAACTGTTTAGACATCTTAATCTAAAATAACAATCAAACATGACTTCATCATAATGTAGGCAGAGTGCAGAAAAAAAGGAAGCTGAATCGTCACGTTTGTAGCTTTTGCTGATCAAAGATTTGGGATTTGAAGTTTTGTTTATTCATTCAAACATATTTTAAAAACATCAAAATATACATGTATACAGTTGCTGATAACAACAGTTATTTAAGAGTCTCTGCTTGACAGAACCTAAAGGTTAATACAACAGGACAGCTGGAAGATGTCTCCTCTCTGTACCCAGACCTGAAACATGCAAAAGAAAAAGAAAATGGGCGGGCTTAGTGGAGGAGGTGTGGTTTGGATCTGTGATTGACAGTGAAGTTAGCTTAAAGTAGCATCTTCAATATGGAAAGCTGCGCCGAGTAAAGTGATGTCACATGACTTTCTGTGGAGGTTGAGGGTTTTTCTCTCTTGAGGCAGACGCTCACGGTCCAGACTGGAGATGATGCTAGCATCATAAGCTAACAAAGGCTAACGAATTAAGCTAACAATCCAGAGTGAAACGTTAATGCAAATCCCTCACCTTCTAGATTCAATGCCAGTTGCTCTTTCGTCTAACATCCACTGGAAAGTTGTGCAAACCATAATATTTTTGACAACTGAAGGCTAAACTCCTGCGAGCCATGCTAACGCTAACACGGTAACAACCGACCGTTACAGAATCAAAAATGGGCGGGGCTTTTATACCGGAACCGCAGAGCATGATGACGTGAAACGTCTAGAATGAGGCGGGACTAACACCAGCTGACCAATCACAAACTGTAATCCCTCGTTTCAACCTGTAGGGGGCGGCACACGGACGGTTTTATTTTAGACTATAATTTTCAGGAATTTGACAAATTTGTTTCAAATGGTCAAAAATGTGGCGAGGACCAACAGACAGCACGTTTAAACCCTCATTTCTAGAGGTCAACAAAAATAGTTGATACTGTTTGGTGACCCTTTAAGAGCAATAAAAATGTTTGAAAGGTATTTAAGCCTACTCCTCTACCGATTTGAGTTTGATAGCAAAAGAATTGTCTTAAGTTAGACAAATAGACATTATTAGCATCTTTATCTATAACAATCATAATAAATAAATAAATCTCCAGAAACTCATTCTAATCATCGTGAAAACAACAGTAGAAGTGACCACATGACAATCATCTATTGAGTAATTTGATGTCAAGATTGACATTTTTTTTTTATTATTTATTTTCAAATTGACACATTTTTTGACATCATTTTATCTCTGAATTTAATTTATTTGACAGTTTTTCTCCAGTTACTGTAATCCAGAATAGTTTTCATTGTTTCAAAGTTCACCTTAATCTATATCTCCCTTCATTCTGTCAACTACTTATATAATTATTTTTCAAACTTGGTATAACAGCAGAAAGGTTTCAAGTTCACATTTTCACAGGTAAATTGTTTTTATTACTTAAAAAAAAGTATTTTCTAGGAATAAAATATACATTTAAACAAGAAACAGCCTCATCTGAGTAGAGAAGTTTGGAACTTTGAAAGTTAAGGTCTTTTAAGCCTGTAAGGTTTGACAGCAAATCTCTAAACACTTCATTTTATTTAGACAATAATAGTTTTTTCTTTGGTTTTTCAGGAAGATTCCATCAAAATTAATTATTTTTTGTTCTGTTTTTTTTTCATTGCACACCTCAGATTGTCTTTGTTCCACCTAATTGGGCTAATCCAATGTTATAGAACACACATGTAATAAAAGATTAGATATCCCACTCCCCCAGTCATGTTTGGTGGAAAAACAACTTTATTTTCCACATTCATGTAGTAAGTCTTGACCCTCTTTAACCCGCCGTTTTGACCCGTCACACACACAGGAAACGCCATCAGGGTTTCAACAGTCGGCTTACACAACACACATTTTGGGGCATCTTGGGTCGCCTATGCTGGGGACGTGCCCCTATAAGTTTACACAGTCGGAAACAAAACAACCGGGAAGGTTGACCGTGGAAAATACCAAACATCTAAAAAACAGCCAATCATCACTTTTCATGGCTACTCAACAGAGTTGTTCCTTCAGTTTGTCAACCTTTTACCTAAAATGAACTGAAACTTTGTTCAGATACATATCAGAGGAGCTGTCATTGTGAAATTAGTAACAATAATCTACCGTGTTATCTTTGGGATGCAAGGGAAAGGTAGAATTATGCAACAGGTGGATCCAGAACCACAACATGGACTGCTGGCTGATGACCCACCCCATCGGAACACGCTATGATTGTACCGACCATGTGTTTATTCAGCTTCAGCTGAAATGAACACGAACATAAACTGCTGGTAAACGAGAACAGACACTTTATGTTGGAGTTTCAACATCTCAAACAGTCAAATTAGTGCAGCAAACCACCGAGGATGCCATAGAGTTGATACAGATCGTCTAACACCACACCTGCTGGACCTTCAGGAAAGAGTCGAAAACAAAGGAAGGACTTAAAAAAATATGAATCAATCATGAAATCAATGGATTCGATTTTTCTTTCAAGCAATTCTTGTATTTTTTTAGGCAAAAACCGCTTTCAGTCTCGTTTTTATCGTTAGATTTCATGTTATTAACCACAGCTTCACTTTAAAAAAGTTAATAGAAAAGTTATTATTATTTTTTTATTATTTAATCAAACTTTTCTCACATAACTAGTAATATAGAACCTGTCAATTGGGGAAAACAGATAATCAGACGCCCAACATAGCTGCAGGATTATAAGGAGGATTTGACAACAAAGACAAATTCTGTAGCATTAATACGTATTTTAACAAAAACAACCAAAATCGAGTATATAAATAACTACAATGGGTCAAAAATGACCTTAGTGCTTATCAGAATATTAATTCTTGAAATAAACCAATCAATGAAATGTATGCACAAAGTGAGATACTTATGTAATTTAGGGACAGTTCTGTAGGAAATAAATGAACTTACCTAATAGGCTGATAAAATGTTTCTTTCATATGTCTAAGTATTGACAGATATAATGAACAAGCCAGGTGCAGTAAATAAAATTATGTGGTAGTTTACTTGGTTTTATATGAGGAAACAGTTAAAAAAGGAGTATGTCAGTGCACAGTTACACAATAAGAGAATTATAAAATATATCCATCAAAACTATTACTAATCATGTCCATGTGAGATATAAAGAAAAACATGTTAAATGGAACAACTGTAAAAATGCTAAATTAAACCTGTGAGAACAAGTGACAAATAGGATGTAAACTACAGAATCCCAAAAGGGACATTTACAACGGAGTATTAGGGACAAAAATAAACAAATAAATAAATAAATAAATAACATTACAAGTTTTTTTTTCTCATAAATTTACAAGATTTAAAGAAATAAATTTACGACTTTTAATGTTGTAAGTTTACAACATTTTTACTTGTGAATTTACAAGAAAAGAATCATAAATTTAGCCTATGAATTTTTAAGTTATAAATATGTGACTTTATTCTCGTAATTAAACAGTTACGACTTTTTGCTCGTAAATTTACAAGACTTAGAGTTGTAAATTTAAAACTTTTAATTTTGTAACTTTATGACCTTTTTTCTTATAAATTTACAAGAAAAAAAATCATAAATTTCGCTTATGACTTTTCATGTCATAAAAATACGACTTTAAGAGTTACGAGTTTTTTCTGGTAAATTTATGAGATTTAAAGTTGTAGTTTACAAAAAGATGTTTGTTTGTAAACTGGTCTTAATACTCAGAAGTCACAAGAAACATTTCTTTTACCATTTACTAACAGTAAAACAATCTTAAAAAATGAAAAGAAAAAAAAGTAACTGGTGTGCCATTTAGCAATTACTAGAACTAAAATATATTTAAAAAAATGAAAGTACAGAAAAAAACCCTCTAGTATCTGGTGTGTACAAGAGGCACAAACTACTACGATTTAAAGGCACTGCTGTCAACATATTGAAATACTTTTATTTTAATTTTGATAAAGATTTTTTTATTGATTTAACAAAAATAAATAAATAGAGAAATATATATTTTATGTACCACCATACAGTTCATATAATTGAATCAATTATTCCATGAAAACATGAATTACAGATAATTACATCTCATTTTTCTGCACCTCTTACTCCTCATGTGCTCTTTTCTCTGCATTTTTTTATTTTACTCACTTTTTTTGCGAGTCTCTTTAACTGCGTTTCAGAGTTTACTTAAATCTACTTCTTTAGAGTTGGCTTCTATTAAAAGAGACTCAAACTAAAGACACGTTTACACACTAGTCCAGACTAGAGTCTTCCTGTTTCCTCTTTGGTTTCTAAAGTGTCCTAATTTTAGATGTGAGATGAATGCATATTTTAGGTTTCATCATCTCTTTATTATAGAAAAAATACATGTTTATAACCATGTAATGATTTTTAGTGTGTTCCTTTTGCGTGTAGTTTGAATACTTGTCCTTAAAGTCAGAACCTTTTGTGTACTCAGTAAAAGAGGAACGGCGATAAAAGTCTTTAAAGGGAAGTATGTGGACAGAAGTCTGCTCTTGTGGAGTCATGGTTACCTCCAGCTCTGTGGGGTTTAGCAAGAGGAGAAGAATGCAGGTCTGAGCGTGAACAGGAAACACTGAAGACTTTATCATGTTTGTTACATGAAACAGGAAAAAGCTTCACGTCAGTTCTGTGGATTAAAAAGAGCATTTTTAACAACATACGAATGAACTTTTCACTGGAGTTTAGAAAGTAAATGTGTTTGTTTGTTGTCACAACATGCTTTTCACACCGATTTATGAGAGACTTTAGAGGTAATAAATCTGATTCAAATTGTTTTCTCTATTTAAACGACCACATCTGTGGTAGTTTTAGCTTTGACACCTTTTTAATAACGGTTTTATTTTTTATTAAAAGTTCCAACCCAATAAAGTATTGAATGTCTAATAAATGCTTACTAAAATTATACTTTTATTACCATTTTATTACTTGTAAATGCAAATATTTATGATCCGATTTTCTCTCTATTTGTATATGATTTGACCATTTTTGACTAAAGATTCTTGTATCTGTCAATCCTTCAGAACAGTAGTTGCTTAGTGAGATTTCTCTCTATTTAAATAAGTTTCATCTTTTGTCTAATAAATCATATGAAACTTAATTTAATTATTTAACTGATTTTGATTAAATTGATTTATTGTAATACATTTTTATAGATAAAATTGTCTCCATCATGTCGGCTTTCATATTAACTTGTTCTCTTCACTGAAAAAATGATTAATCAATAAAATGAAATAGTGGAAGCTTGTTGCACCCAATTTTTCAGATTAGAATTAGCATTTTTTCTTTGTGTTGTGACACACTTTTTACATTACACTTTTAAGTTAACATAAATCATTTCAGTTGAACTGAAATTTCATTGTAGCATTTCTCAGTGGTGTTGATGCTGCTTCATACTGTTTGATTGCATGACGGCTGCTTTCCTATGAATGATAAACTATTTTTAAAGAAGTGCATTGTTTCAGCTTTCAGACACACCTGCTAACTCATACTTGCCGCCCAGCTGAGTAACACAAATGATTTCTCAATCCTGACTTCAGCACAAAGACGACAGAGATCCTCATGAATTGTAGTAGTTTGTCGTTTTAAACCATCATCTTTATCCGTTATCTGATCTGATGTTGAGGAAAGCTGAAAGTGTATGTTCGACATGATCATTTCCTTAGTTCTTCTGTTGCATAAAACAAAAATAAAATAAATAGTTACATTTCAAATAAAGCAAAATTTGAACTGATATGGGGTTCAATAAAAAGGCTGATCAATCGAAGTGAATGAAATGTGCTGATTTGGTTTAAGTACAGAAAGAGGAAATGTGGTTTTACTATGTTTGACATTAACTATTAATCATCTACAGAGAAACTCACCAAATATCATTCATGAAAAAAATATTTGGAGAGTCAAGATGTTACGAAATATCTTTGGGTGTAACTGCAGGTGATCAAATCTAATGTAATTATGCAAAAAACTGATTAAAATACGTAAAAATAATACAGGGCTTTATTGGACCGTTGTTGGGAAGAATTTGGGTTAAAAATAAAGAAGTTTCACAAACTGGAAGACAAGTTTAAAAAGACAGAACCACAACAGGACCCAATTTCTTCGACACAGTTTAGGTTTAAAAGTAAATTCCAGTTGTGTTGGACACTAAGAAACAAGTTTGAAACAAGGATTTCTTATGAGCATTTATTTAGTTTAGATTAATTAAATTTATAAATTTATGTCTGAGGTTCACATAGATGATAAACTTTGTAGGTTTTTCCATCTCTGTTGACCTGAAGACGTCTTGTTTGCTCAACTCTACCTCCAGAATGAACAGATTTTATATGCAAAGAGAAACTTTGGTAAAAAGAGCTGCACTGAGATGATCCTGTTTGGCACAAAGCATCTTTTATTTTGAAAAGAAGTATTAGTATAAATGTATTAACATATTTTTGCCAAAAAATAGACAATATTCATATTTCTCATTAAAAAAAGAAGGTCTTGAATGTAAATCCAAATTCCTTAAAGGTTAAAGTCTAGGTTTAGATCAGTAGAAAACGAGCCTAAATGGCTCTTTTACTGTTAAGTCTGGTATAAAATAAAACTTCTACAACAATGATTGTCTTACTGTATTATAGGGCTGCTGGCTCTTTGTGTTATTTTTATTTTTTATGTAGTGTCTTGGTTCGGTGGAGTCATGTTGTGTTTTCCGGTTTTGTTTTCCACCTGTCAGTCACATGTCATTTATCTGTAGTAGTCTTTGTTAATTTAAGTACCCTTCAGTGTATTTTAGTTTCGGCTCCCTGTTTATTCTGGTTATCTTTTCCCATAGCTATTTTTTTAATGTTTATTTTTTTGAATATTTTACTTCCTAATTATTAAAACCGAAGCTCCTCCATCTGTGTCCTCCACCAAATCCGTCATGACAGCCTTTTGTTCAGCAGGTAATGACATGGTGTAACTGTGCAGGAGTTCATCTGAGGTTGTATTTGCCTACAGGCGGTACGGTTCAAGAGAGTTTGTTTTCCACATTTCTTACCTGATAAATAAAAGTCCAGCGGTGACACGAGAGATGCTTTCTGTCACTTATGTAAAAGGTCAGACAGAAACAGGAAGTAAGGTGACCAGGATGTTTTCTTCCACCAATGCCAACTATAGTTTTAAATCCATGTAAGTTTATTGTATTGTCGCCAACAGAAAAAAAAATGGTGAAAATCCACCATAAGCCAAGAAACGTGAGCTAAAAATTCCACATTTTTACAACCACACGTTGCATAAACTCTGAATGTGAATTACGATCCACTCTTGTGTGTTTTTGTCTCGGTAAACTTTCCTTCTTTAGCTTTAGTCTTCCTCCAGGCTGCTGTCCTGAGCTGAACCCTGAAGCTGCTCCATTCGCTCTTGGCCTCACACTCAGATCTGAGTGCCAGCATAAAAGTGACTGACATTTCTCACGTACGAACACAGATGCCTCCTGCACACACAAATAGAAATGCTTTTGCAATACAGTTGAGTGTGCAGAAAAGCATGGTTTAGAAATATTAACAGGCTCTAACTATCAGATGGAAAAGTATAAGATCCAGCACTTAAAAACCTTTTTTTAATGTTTATATATACTACAACTCAAACATTTGTTTTAGCCAGGAACAGAACAGAAACTCTTTCATTTAACTCCCCGTTCTCCTCCCATTCCCTTTAACTCTCATTACTTTTTATCCTTTCAGCCAAAATACAACAAACATTTAGTTTCTGCTCCAGATGTGGAGGAGTAGCTGTGAAACTGAGTCTCTGCCTCTGTGAGTTGGGCGGGTTTCAGGGTTTGACTCAACAGATTTACCGACTGGGTTTGGGAGAAAAAAACGGAAAGAAGCAAGACTTGGCAGGGAGCGAGAACAGTTACACAACCCGGATTTTTAGCTTTGTCACTGCATCTTTCAGATCAAAAGAAGCATCTTCATGTAAAGCAAGAAATGCTTTGTCGTGATTGGCTGTTTCAATTTCTGCATATAAACATGCATTTAAAGTTTAATTAGTTGCTTCCATTTTGCGATTGAGTTTTGTTAGTGTCTTTCTAAGTAAATTTAAGTTTTTTTTCTTGTAGAGTTTGGTTTGTTTATACTGTACATAGTCAGACTTGAGCCTGTAAAGAACTCCGCCAAGTCACGGTTGCACAGCTTGTTGTGACTGGTGCGATTAATAATATGAGTATGTCAGAAAGCTGCATCATCCGTCTTTCAAAATCTGGCATGTCCCACTTTATTTTATGGACAAACATGCTTGAGCTTGTCCTCTTTCAGATTTCATTTGCAAAATGTTCCTCCTTTCCATTTTAGAACAATCACTGTCACGTATACAGACGAGAATTGCCCTTCTCCTGGTTGCTCTCTGAATTTGTTGCAAAAATAAAATGTCATAAAGACAGTCGATGCCTCTATTGCATCAGATGTGATGCAATATCCCCTGATGTGACACATGAGTCCTTAAAGGCTTGTCATGACCTGAGAAGGGTTACCTACCTCCAAAAAGGTCTCTGATAGACCATAACTCACTTTGAAAGTAACCGCTATGCTGGAAAAATTCCTTCCTACTCTATTCGATAGCAGGTATTGAATGTCGTTGTCATTTTTACACCACAGTAAAGTCATTTGACCCACATTCAGTCATGTGAGAAACATCAACATGGGCCAAACATACTGAAGTAAACAGAGCTTAGCTGCAGAATCTGGACTTCGTATAGGGGATGGCTGCATTCAGTTTAGTTCTAGCTCTGTTGGACATTTTGGGGGAGGAACCGAACCGGACCAAAGGTGGAATGCAGCGTGAGGACAGGACAATGTGTTGTTACTGCAGTGGCATGCCATACCTGACAGGACTTGCTAAAATCAATTTATGGTTAATAAATCAATAATTGATCCATGAAAGTAGAGATCAATCTAATATATGATGCTAAAAACCGTTACCTTGATGCTAACGGATCTCTTAGGACGGCTAATGCTAATACTCGTTCAACCTAAACATACATTGCTGACTAAATGAACATGTTTATAAACTCACAGGCATGAATATTCCAAACTATTTTAAGGAAAAATAATAAAAGAAACCATTTGTGGTCTAAACTACAGTTTTTCGCTCAAACTTTCTTCTTCTTCTGGAATAAGGTGTAATGCTATAGCGTGATCGACACCTAGTGGCCAAACTGAAACGGCCTCCAGGAGAGGCAGAACAATGCCCTGATGAGCGGAAGAAGATGGATATATATATATATGTAAGTTTAATTATATAAGTATATGTATATATACATATACATATAAGTATATGTATATATACATATACTTATATGTATATATACTTATATATATATATATGTATATATATATGTATATATGTATGTATATATACAAATACTTACATACTTAAACTTATATATATATATATATATATATATATATATAAGTACAAGTTTAGATATATATATATATATATATATACATATATATATATAAGTTTAAGTATATAAGTATATATATATGTCCATCTTCTTCCGCTATATATAAGTATAAGTATAGGTATATATACATACATATATACATATATATATATAAATAATGTATTTCTAAACAAATGTGTCTTGATGTTTACCACGCAAAATGGAATTTATTCTGAAAATTACTGGCGATATCCAGCCCTGATATTAATGACAGTCATTCCCTGTAACAGTTTTCAATATAAATCTGTGGAAGGGATTGTATATCGCAGGAGTTTCTAGTACAGACTCCGTGGGCAAATGTTTGCATAAAAGAATGTTCATGCCACATTTGTGTCACGTGATGGACCCCCACCCCCAAATGTGCTTATTTGACACAAACTTAGAATTTTTGGAGAAATATGTCAAGTGTTATCACCAAAACACCTAATATATTTCATTGACTATTTTACAATGTAAATCATGTGAACTATCACTGGAATAGTGACACTACAGTTCATGATTGCTGCTTTCAGTTCAGGTCTCATTGAACTGAACTCAGAATAATTGGGAACTTTGCACAGTTCATATCAACCTCTTACACTTTGTGTTCCGATCACAAGGTTATAAACCTTGTTTAAGAGCTCAATCTGCAATAAAACATCACTAAAAGACATCTACCATGACCTCCCGCTCTGGGATACATTTTCAGTCAGTCACTGCACTCTAATCAAATAGAGACTTTGTGTTCTTCTATCCAGTGGAACTGCACGTTCATGACTGATACATGCTGCTACTGTGTCTGTACTGTAGATTTATTTTTTCTTTACCCAGGAGACACCCTTTAACCCCTGAAAACGAAACATTCAGTTTTTAGAACGAGAAGTTTGAAGGGGTCTAGAAACAAGATGTGTTTACTTAAATGCATAATATTGACTTAAAATAGAAAGTTTCACAATTCTAATTGTTTGGAACATAAAATAAACATTAGCTGCATTTACATAACACACATGCGCAAAGCTTTATTGAAATTCTAGGAATGTCAAAACACAATTTTACAATACACTGTTTCAATTAAATCACAATTATGTGAATAAACACAAACTAACTGGTGTAATAAGACATTAAAAACACGGATGTGAACAATACTTTGATTTACAGCAGATACGTTGACATTTCTGCCACGGCAGTAGCGTTCATCATCATTTAGCAAAGGAGACGTCGTCCTATTCAGGTTATGGAGCGGTAAGCTACATGGTAGCAGCTATGGATGAGGCAGTTTGGGGAAATGGTGGTTGGTGATTTTACAGAGAAGCTGTGGATCCAACAGTTCTGCATGACACACTCAACTTTGGATGAGCTGTGTGATGCTGTGGGACCTCTTCTGACGCCTGCGGGAAAAGTGTAGTGTCCGGTTGTTGATCACATGACTCACTTAATTGAAAAAATGTGCATAAAAAGTATGTCCACCCTTCAAAAACCACCTTCTCCTAGTGCAAAAAATTTATTAGATTGTGAATTTTTTTTTCTATAAATGCAATTTTTTGCTAAGTTGTTGTTACGATTAGGTGAATATATTAATTGGATATTAACTGAAGCGAAACTATCAACCCTTTAAAAAAAGAGAACAAAAGAATGCTAAATTAAAATTCCCGTTCAACAAATACATTTATTATATATATGTATGTGTATTTAATATATATATATTTTAATATTTAATTATTCATATGCATGTTTTTATATATATATATATATATATAGTAATCCCCCCTTACTTGCGGCAGTTAGGGACAGGAAACCCCTGTGAATTTGGAGAAACCCCTCTACATCCCCGCAGCCAAACACTGTTCGCTACCGATCAATACTCTTTGAAAACACTTCTAATGTAGCGTAAATTGTATTGCACACGATGAATGTCACTCTGTCTCCCTGTGCCTTAAAACCAGAGGTGCAAATAACAACACCTCCTACAGATGATAATCATCCTCCGCAGTTATCTTCTTCAGCATATCAGGAAGTTTTTCGGCCACTTCTGAGTCCGCTGATGCCATTTCTCCATGCAGGGTCATGGAGAGAGGAGGGGTTTAGCCGACGGGCGCTTCCCCCTCCACTCTCTGGAGGGGAGGCTCCGCTGTGTGAAGATACAGCGCAGACCAGAAGAGTCACATGACTGAAAAAAATTGTGTGGATATGTGAATTCGCGAATAACGAAAAGCGAATACGCGGAGGAACACTGTATATACTGTATGTATATATAACATATATATATATATGTGTGGGCTGCACGGTGGTGCAGTGGTTAGCGCTCTTGCCTCACAGCGAGAAGGCCCCGGTTCGACTCCCAGCTGGGACCTTTCTGTGTGGAGTTTGCATGTTCTCCCCGTGCATGCGTGGGTTTTCACCGGGGACTCCGGCTTCCTCCCACCGTCCAAAAACATGCTTCATAGGTTAATTGGTGACTCTAAATTGCCCCTAGGTGTGAATGTGTGTGTGGATGGGTGTGTGATTGAGGCCCTGCGACAGACTGGCGACCTGTCCAGGGTGTACCCCGCCTTCGCCCATCAGTAGCCGGGCTAGGCTCCGGCACCCCCGCCACCCCGAAAGGGACGAAGCGGTCAAGAAAATGGATGGATGGATGGATATATATGTGTATAGAGAGAGAGAGAGAGAATATATATATATATATATATATAACAATAAAATATATATGTTTCATAGATATATATACATATGCATATATATGTGTGTTTATATATATATATATATATATATAAGTATTGAGTAATTACAAAGCATCACCCCTTCCCTGCACATCATTTTCCACTTCAGAGAAACACAATGTTGCAGATCTACTGCATTTCCATGTTTGTAAAATTAGTTTGAAACCAAAAATTTGTATCATTTACACAACTGCTTCCCGTCGTCACGTGCTGTTGTTTCTTATGAAAATCTCATAGAAGAGAAAAAAGGAATCCTGACCTCATCCGTCTGACTCATGGCTGATGTCTTTCCACGTTTGCAGCAGACAGCAGGTCCACAGCTAAGAATGCCGTCCACACAGACCTGTTCATGAGTCAGATCCCATCCATCATTCGGAGTCTTTGACCTCCTGACCTCAACCTTTTAAGTCGGCTGCTCAAACATACTCTGCTCTAAAATAGCTCACTGTGCTCTCACATGCTTAGCGGTGTATATCCTTTGTCAATGCATAATAACCTTCAAGTGTTTTTGTAATCAAAGATGCATTGCTTTATGTGATTTGAAAAACCTGAAAATAGCACAAAACTAGTTTAGTTTAGGGGATAAATTTGTATGAAGAAAATAAAACCTTATTGCAACCATTTGGGTTCTTGATTTGAGAGCAATTACAAATATAAAATAGATCTAGAAGCAATTCATCAAGTAACCAACAGGGTTTCTATCACAAAATGGTCTTAACTTTAGAATAAAAGTAAACATTCTTGCTGTATTTCTTTGAAAACTGCATTTTACGACCATAAACATTATCCTTTACATTTGTCTTCAAATTTGCAATGTAATTAAGGTATATTCTTTTGATTGACAAACATTAGCACCACATCTTTATGCCTGTTTTCACCTTTTTCTAAGGTATCGTGATGTCATATCCTGCTAAGATGGTGACATGGAGCCTTTAAAATGTTCAAAGCCTTAAACTTGCGCTAAAATAAAAACTCATTTTATATTCAATTCTTTACAATCATTGTTTTCCCACGTTGGCAAAATTTAAAAAAGTACATCAAATAGTTAATTGCACTTTAAACTTTCTCTGAACTTTAAGTATTTCATCAATATTCTGTCCTTCAAAAATGAATTGGGTTAATAGACAAACATTTCTATCTCGCCATAGCAACAACAATCACATTAGCAAATTTGGCACTTTTTTATCTGTATATGATTTCAGGTTGTTTGGTGGGTGTGGTCCCGCCTGTTTCGCCATCCCAGCGTGGCCTCGGTTTCCTCCTTTAACCCGACACTGACCCCCTGACTGTGGGACTCTAATCAGATATGTGTTCTTGTTTTGATGTTCCCCCTTCGCTGTTTGCCTTTGGAGTTTACAGAGGCTACTTCACAACAATTAAGTCAATAATCACTTTTTCCTTCTTTCTGATTGAGCGCATGTCCTCACCTCCCATTCCCCAGTGCAAGTTTAATCTGTGACATTCAGTCTTGTGTAATAAAAGGTTTACTGCTGTAGAGGATGTGATAGAGAGCCTGGCAAGATAAGGAAAATGTTGGCATCAACAGAGAGTACACACTGTAGAAACAACAGTAGATGTTTGCTAAGTATAAATGTCTTTCAATTGTTTTCAATTTATATATTATATTTTTTATGAAAGTGTACAAGCACACAGTAAAGTAAAAACACATTTTATCTAAATACAGTAGTTAAATTACATGATGATTTAAAAATACCCATGTATCCATGACCAGGTCGTGGGGCAGGGCTGCAGTCTAAGCAAAGATGCCCAGACTTCTCTCTCCCCGGTCACTTCCTTCAGCTCTTTTGAGGGACCCTGAGGCGTTCTCAGGCCAGCTGAGAGACGTAGTCTCTCCAGCGTGTCCTGGGTCTTCCCTGGGGTCTCCGCTCAATGGGACATGCCCAGAACACCTCCATAGGGAGGCGTCCAGGAGGCATCCGAACCAGATGCCCGAGAAACCTCAACTGGCTCCTCTCGATGCGGAGGAGAAGAGGTTCTACTCCGAGCTCTTTCCAGGTGACTGAGCTCCTCACCCTATCTCTAAGGGAGCGCCCAGCCACCCTCCGGAGGAGACTCATTTCAGTATAGGGATCTCGTTCTTTCAGTCATGACCCAGAGCTCAGGTGAGTAATGGAACGGAGATCGACCGGTAAATTTAGAGCTTTGCTTTCTCATGACCACATGGACCGGTACAGTGACCGTACAACTGGAGATGCTCTTCCTTTAGCTTATCGATCTCCGATCTTCCCTCACTCTTGAACAAGACCCCAAGGTACTTAAACTCCTCCACCTGAGGCAGAAGCTCTCCATCCACTGAGTGAGGAGAGCAAACTACCTAAATGTTGAATTGCTGCATATCTACACCTTCTGTGTTAAATCAGAATAAAACAACTAATTATGACTGGATTTTGCTCTTAAATGCAGCAAAATAACCTGAGAGTTACACAATGAGCTAAACTAACATGTCCGAATGAAAAGTACACAATAAAGCTTCTGTTTAAATATTTACTACGTAAATGTCCCCATCAGGGCTGTGTCAAGAAGTTGGGGGAGTGAGATTAGGATTTCATTTCACTGGACGCTCCTGACCATAACCTTGCCCTGATTTGACACATTAGAAGTATTGATTTTTTTCTGTATTGATTGCAGTGGATTGGGTAAGGTAATCTGTAATAAACCCTTAGATCGCCTGTCAATAATTAAAGTTCCCTGTGCCGTAACCAATTCTTTGTGTTGATACATCTGGATCAGAATACTTTTAGGAAGAGAAGGGGGAAAAGAAACAGTAAATTAAAGTCAGCAGGTTCTGCTGAGCAGATGTTTATGGTGAATATTCTGTAAACTAATGACAAATTGCATGATGTGGCGAATGTGAAACCCTCTGTGTAGGACCAGTTTCACCTAGAAAGTCTTTGCAGTTTGGAAACAGAACGTATTCACCCTGAAGGAAGCAGCTGGAACTGAACAAGGGATAAACCGAAGCAGAAGGGGTGGCTGGAGCTTTTAGGATGATCCTATCTTTATATGGTTGGATACTTTCAAGCATAGCCCTTTATATTACACTGCGCCCTCACCCTGCTGTCCAGTCTCTTTTTGTTTTAAGGCTCACATGTGTGTGGTGTACTTTTGCTTTGTGTTAATGATGAGAACTAAAGTCTCCTTTGACACTGGAGCTCTTTTTAGCTTTATTTAAAGGATATTAAAGGAAAGATCCAAAGCGGGAGAGGGCCCGCTCCGGTTTGACAGGTTGAGGAGATGGAAATGTTATTCCCTGGAGTCTCTATAAAAACTTTGATATACAGAAAGAAAAGTTGTTTCTCACAACTGAATGTAATGAGAAGAGACGGAGTGAGAGCAAACTTTAAGGAATGACTAAGAAAATTAATTATTTGGGGTGTTATTAACACAAAAATGTAACAATACAGATATTTCTTCGGATTTGACCATTGTAATTGAAAGATATGACTCAGAAAACATGATTAAATATTAAAACTATGATGCTTTCCTAAAAGAAACCTAATTAAAAAAATATTAAATTATTGGTGTTACCAGTGCAGGTTGGTTGATCCTTAATAAACTCCTCCAACCTATTTGTATCTTTGTGTCCTGGGAGTAGTACAGGACACTTAAAGGCCGTGTCACGCAACATTTAGCAAGTTTTTCACATGAAATGATGTGATACAAACATGATATTTACATGTTTTTCTTGCATTTGTTGATGTGCACAGATGTCTGTTGAGGGTTTCAGCCAACTGGTATTTACGTGAATTCAGTTTCAGTTTAAAATTTTGCAGTTTATGCATATTTTACATAGTTTGTACGCAATTATTACGTAAATCTTATTAGGGCTGGGTTGATAAAATCGATTAATTGATCTGAGTCCATCTAAGCTTAATAGACCAATAATCGATCCATAAAAGTGGAGATCGATCTAATGCATAACGTTTAAGTCTGCTAGCTTGAGGCTAACGTTTAATGGTATTTCCCATAGAATGGCTAATGCTAACACTCGGTCGCCATAAACATACATTGCTGACCAAATGAACATCTTTATAAACTCACAGGCATTAATTTCCCAAACTTTTTTAAGGAAATATCTTTTAACGTAGTCATTTGTGGTCTTAAACATAGGTTTTTGCTCATACTTTCTTCTTCTTCTGGAATAAGGTGCTATAGCGCGATCGCCACCTAGTGGCCAAACTGAAACGTCCTCCAGGAGAGGCAGAACAATTGTTGGAGCTTCTCTGTTTGAGAATCCATGTAACACTGTATGGTACTAACAATCTTATTATACTTTGAACTGTATCGGATTCAAATGAATTTCTTCAAAACATTGAATTGAGGGGATTAAGAGAATAGAAAAAAATCTGAATTGAATCGATCCAGGCTCTGGTGAATCGTATTGAATCTGGGAATTGTCCATGCATGTCTAACAGACTTTTCATACCTGTACCATGGATGTTTAACTTTTATTTCAAAAAGGAGAGATCTTAGGAATGCGAATAAAGATTTATTCGGGATTTTAAGTGCGTGAATTAGTCTATAGTCTTTTGGCGGTTAGTCTCTGGGCGGACTTTATCTTAGTGGGAGAAGCTTAGATCAAAGATATAAAAACCCCATATGGTGGTAGAAGCCAGTCCAGGACACAGTACGGTCTAGGTGGAGAATGGAGTGGCGGCAAAACCGTCTGGAATTTACAGAGATAAACGTCCATGGATTTAAAAGCAGAAATGAGATTATGATTGGCTGAGAAAAGATGGTGGGAAGTTCAGCTACTGGTTTAGAGTGAAGGCTTAATTAATGATGCAAGAACACAGCTTACCTGGAAGTGAGTCAGATCTTCCTTATTGAAATAACGCCAAAGTTTCCCATCATGTATATGGTGCACATATCACGGTAAAGTTACATAATCACTAATGAATCGCATGTAAACAAACGCAATAATCCTGCACGGTCCATGCATGATTCGCGTATTTGGCATGAGTGCACCCTTCCGACAAGCTCACTTCTGATTGGTGAGAGTGGTTGCCATAGAAACGTTGACTCAGACCATCAAACAATGTGCTTGGTGATGTTGCCTCCAACATGGCGATGTCTGTTGCCGAAAAATGGCAACATATTGGCTTCATTTTGTTAATTTTCTTTGGGTGACATCACACTCACTCAGTCCAGTTCTCACATACAGTCAATTGATTAGACCTTAGCCTGGGACATTGTACAAATGGGTCTCTGTGATTCTTCTGTCATTACAGACATGTTCCCTACAGAGATGATTCAGAAAAGAAACAAAAGTTTAAAATTATATACTTTGATTTTGATTTTAAACATCACAGACCTGACAAGCCGCTCCAGAAGAGTCACTTCCAGTTACCATGAGTCAGTGGGTGGCCACCTAAGAATGTGTCTCATCTTAGAGTTGGGTAATGGTGGACTTTCTCTTTGCATAAATCATCCCAACCGTGTCTTACCAGCAACAACTCGACATTTTGACCTGAAAACGTTCAGACAAGTCCTCTGAACTTTCAGAAGCAAAGAATTTGACGACAGAGAAGCAAAAGGGGCGTGTCTGTTTTGTTTAGAAGTTTGAAAACTATGTTCAACAAATAAACCAGTTTGAAAGCAGCTGCATCTCAGCTGTCTGTCTGTCTGTCTTAAACCTGAGCTGTCACTCGTGAAGAATGAATCGCTGCTGGCAGGAGCTTGTGTCTTTAATGAGAAGCCATCAGTCGTCCGTTTCTGAGCAGCAACTGCGTCACCGCTGCCTGTGAGAGCACAACCTCAGGCGGGAATATTTATTCCTTCATAGCTAACCTGGTGTGAAATCTGATTGTGCAAACCTAAGGAATTTTTATTGTGTCTTAACCGCACAGATGTACTTCCTCTAATTGTATACAGCAAATAAATGTTAGTTTATTAATAGAAATGGGACAAAAGTGATGGTATAAATAAACACTTGTTAAAATTTTGTTTTATGAGTTTGCATTCAAGTTTTTGCTAATTTGTATAGAGTTTAGTTAATTGCATTATGGGATGTTTTTGCATTGGTTATTATGTTTTAGAATAAAGTTTTCTAGGTTCCCTGATGTATAGGCAACTTTTTCACAAAATGTTGGAGCAAAAGTTTATTGTTGACCGTTATCTTCACCATAAATACTTCTTACCTTCAATTTGGTCTCTGTGGAAGATTTTCTGACAGAGAAAAGACAAAACCTGCGTTCACATTGAATGCGATTTGTGTGTCAAATTGAATGAGTGGCATCCGCGAGTCAAAAAATAAAAAGAAGAATGAAATTAGAGGACTTTTATTGTCTCGAAAGTAAAATATTACAAAGTTGTAGAGTAAAACCATCAGACTCTCCTCCATGTTGGTTTTGGACTCCACTCTCTGATTGCTTCATCAACACGTCACTGTATATAGAGATCTGGACAGAGCAGGTGTAGCATCTCAAATAGAAAATGCCTTACCTCCAGCTCCAGCCAAACAAAGCCAATTCAGAAGCCATTTTCCTGTAATATAGACGCTGCCATGTTGGAACCAGTCAATATTGAATGGCCTGAGTCAGTCTGACTCACCGTTTCTTTGGAAACCACTGTCACCAATCAGGGGTGACCTCGTTGGGAGTCAACATCTTACACTAAAAGCGGCTATGGAGAATCTTTCTATCAAACGTTCAAGAAACATGCTTTTACAGAGGCATCTGATTGGTCAGTTTATAACTTGAATAACTTGCGATAAAGAAACAATATGATGAAAAAACAATGTAAGATTAGTAAGAAGATTTTAAGAAAATGTATCAGGTCAAGAATGGTTATACTGACAAATAGAGTGACTGAGTAGTAGCTGTTTACTTATTACTATTATTGAAATATTATACTATTATTAAAAATAAAATATCGTTTTTTAGAAATGTCTTTTGTTTCGATAAAAAAGTAGCAAATGTACGAGTTTCCTGATCAAATACACATGAACTCGGCGTGTGAGGCAGCGGCAGCCCATGCCTCCCATCTGCCACACACCCTTAATGGAGCTGCAGCTGAGGCATGCGTTGAATTGTTTAATTACTTCATTTTTCTTTTCTTCGCCATCTGTTTGATTACATTGGTGCCAGTTTGTGACTCATTTTGTCTTTTTATCTGCTAAAAATGCACTATAGAAATGAACTAGGTGAGGCTGGCAGTACGCCTGCCTCACCACAGAGGGCGCTGGTGAGCTCAGAGAATGTGACACTGCAGCTAAAGATTACTAGAGTTAGTGGTAGCAAGTCAAGTCTAGACATTCCTTAATATTGCTTAGCACCATTTTCTAAAGGGAGGATTTCGTGTCTAAACTCAAGAATTTACTTGGACACGTCGCTGGGAGTGATCTTCATTGAGACAGAGAAACTCTTAAAACTGAAGAAAGAAACATAAGACTTCTACAAACAGGTTGTTTGTGTGTTTCTTCTAAAGGAACTTCAGACGGACTTAATTTAAAGTAAAAGTAAGTCAATAATAACAGCTACAGTTTCTAAATAGAAAAAATGGTTGAAATGAAATTTTAAACAAGATACTTTAACTACTGTCAATCAAATAGCGACTTAGCTGGTCTGTAGGGTTCATAAGTTTGTAAATCTGACTGATCACGTCAGCCGTGAACCTCACCACACGTCATTGTTTTTGGAGCCAGCAAGTACTTTCTGTCTCCAGTTCTGTATATACAGTCAACAGTATACATAGCTGAGTCCCAGATGGGTTGATGTGACACGTCTTCTTTTCCAAAATACTGATTTTTTTTTTTTATTATTATGGATGCGCCATGGCGTCCAAAACGCTCTGTTGCCACAGCACCGCACCGAACGCTCCAATCACCCTTTGATGGCGTTTGTACATTGACTTAACATTGAAACTCAAATGTAACAAATGGACGTTTTCAGATTCCAAGGACTAAGACAAATCTTCTTAAAAAACATTTGTTTTAGAGCAATAAAAGCTTGGAAGTTTTTACCATTAGTTTTAATAGAAAATTTTCAAATTGTGCTTTTAAAAAACAATTGAAGTCACATTTTGGAGCTGCATATTTTAAATGAGGTATATATATATATGAGTAAAAGTTGAATGAGGTGTAATTGATTTAATCATCAAACTTCTGGGTGTAGGAATTTGGTTTTTTAAATTGCTAATTAAAATGTGAGTTCAATGTGCTTCCATAATGTAGTTTTTGGATGGCATAAAACGGCTTTGATGGGTGTTTTGTCTTCTTCTTTTTATGAATTGTCTTGTTGTTTGATGTGTTTTGTTATGAAGGACCCCAAGAAGAGAAGCTGTCTGATAAGCACGGCTAATGGAGATCCTATAAGCAATAAACTTTTTAGCTCATCCCTTCCTGACAAAATCCTGTATTTCATCCGGGCCGGGGAGCGATATAATACTAGATATCCTATTGTTGTTGGACAAGTTTACAAAAACAGACAGGTAGTTTTGAATTCAACAAAAGGTGTGAAAGTTATGCCTTTAGGAGCTGTAGATCAAGATTTTCTAATGGTCACGTTTGCCCAGCGTCACTCATCTTCTCCCGCTGCATCCCTGCTCCTCTTTCATCTCCATCTGTCACCTTCTTCCTGTGAAGCACTTTCACCTAATTTGCCCCCAATCCCCCCCCCAACCATACAGTGTCAGATACACAGTGTGACCTTTACCTCACACGACCTTTCTTCCTGCTCACGTGGTCATAGTTTCCATCTCATGTTCACCTGTTGGATCTCTGAATGTTTTTCACGTTTTGATCGAACAGCAGCGGCATTCTACTTCCTGCACACACACACACAAACACACGCAAACACACCCCAACACACACCAACACACACATCAGCGTGTTCCCACATGGAGCACCATGAATTTCATCCGTGATCATCATTTCTTAGCACTTGGATTATCCGAGGATCTGAAATGATCCGGAAACCAAAGTTGATGGAAATGACAATTATGACCTTTTTAATTAGCTGAATGATTTTTATGAGCTCAAACTGATTGATGTGGACTCGCCCGTGTCTCGGATGTCATGGAGTCCCGGCCTCCGTGGTGTTCGGCTTCTGGTTACATTCTGTCCGGGACTCGTGGGTCAGAAATACATTGTGCAGCTTTCAACACCACCAAATAAAATCAAAGTTCTCGAGCACCTGCTGTCCACCCGCAAACAAAACAACCTCGAAGTATCAAAACCAAGGTGAGCCCAAATCCTTTTTGAGTTTAGAGTTTAAGAAAAGGTTTTTTAGGAAAAACTGCAGGTGTATGTTTAGAAAAAAGTACTTTTCTTTTTGTTTTTATGAAGGATCTGCACTGGGATCTGGGAAAACTTGCACAGTGCAGGGATGCTTTTATCTGGTCCAGTCATTTTAGAGGATCAGTGCCCCACCCACA
>NC_050526.1:18720991-18735208 GCF_002922805.2 Oryzias melastigma
GATGTCACGGAGTCCCGGCCTCCGTGGTGTTCAGCTTCTGGTTACATTCTGTCCGGGACTCGTGGGTCAGAAATACATTGTGCAGCTTTCAACACCACCAAATAAAATCAAAGTTCTCTCGCACCTGCTGTCCACCCGCAAACAAAACAACCTCGAAATATCAAAACCAAGGTGAGCTCAAATCCTTTGTCTAAGTTTAGAGTTAAAAAAAAGTTGTTTTATGAAAAACTGCAGGTGTATGTTCAGAAAAAAGTACTTTTCTTTTTGTTTTTATGAAGGATCTGCACTGGCATCTGGGAAAACTAGCACAGTGCAGGGATGCTTTTATCTACTTTTAACAAAAATTCTCATAGAAATACCAATCAGTTTTACAAGCATCTACAATATTTAAACATAGACATCCCTTGATTAAAGTGCTTGATTGAGTAATACGTTTGGAACCAGTGATGCTATCCTTACATGACCTCCTTCTGCATGTGTCATCCCTGAGTTGTGTCATAGCTCCAGTTCAGCTATGATGACTGGATCAAGTGTCAATTGGATAACTTTTTAAAATAACATTTTAAAAAGTAAGGTATTAAGGTATTAAGATTTTCATTTTTTAATCTTTAATGTAGAAAACTTTTAATTCCCATGATGATTTCAGATACAGTTGTACTTAAAGAATCGAATTTGGTGTTTATATTTATGGGAACCATCAAAAAAATAATGTGAAGTTGCTTGTTTTGCTACGGATTGCTTTGCAGATAAAGTATCGGTGTCTATTTTCAAATGCATTGCCAAATTTCTATTTTAATCGGATCTCGGGATTAGCTCCATTTATTCAGAGTATGTAGGCATATAAACACCTTGTTGGCTGAGGCTAAGCTTTAAAACCCAAAGTGGGTTCATGGTTTATGTATTAGATGTGTAACTTATCCAAATAAAGTACCTAAAAACAAATATACCACCTTTAATTCATGATATAATTTAGTGAACTGTTCTTAGATTCACTTTATATAGAAAACATTTTTTTTTACTTTTATTCATTTTTAAAAAGCTGTTCTAGCTAAAGGGATTCCAATGGTGTTTAAATGATAAAACAGCAATTATAAGTTTAGAAATGTGGAGATTAGCTATTATTTTAGCAACATGCTAACGTTTTTGGCTAATTTGTTATTTACTGAAGTTTTTTGGGATAATTTAGAACTTAGCTTCTATTTTAGAACAAGGCTAACTTTTTTTGAGTAATTTAGGTTACTGAGGAATTTTAGGCCATTTAGGAGTTCAGCTATGAGGAATGAGCTATATTTTTTTTCAGGCTAATTTAGCCTCAAATGAAATTTTATATGCCAATTTGGAGTTAAGCTAATATTTTACCCATATGCTAACATTTTTGGCAAATTTGTTATCTACTTGAGTTTTTAGGCTAACTCAGTGTTAAGTTTTTAATTTTAGCAACATGGTAACATTTTTGGCTGATTTCATTTACTGCGGAATCTTATGCTAATTTGGAATTCAGCTAGTAGTAAACAACAAGCTAGCATTTTCGCTAATTTGGCATCAACTAAAGGTAAAAGGCAAAAACGTTTAAAAAATCCCATTTTGAGAAATGCTAGTTTCTTTTTATATTTTTGCTTTTGTTCGTGCCAAAAAATAGACATAATTCATATTTATTAAAAAAAAAAGATGGTCATGAATGCAAATCCAAATTTCCTAAATGCTAAAGTAAGACTATGCAAAAAAATAAAAAAATAAAGTACGACTGTGGCTCCTTCAAGGTTTGTATCAGTAGAAAACAAGCCCAAATGTCTACTTTACTGTAAAGGTTGCCGACCCCTGTCATAACCTAATCTCACGCCCCCTTCTTGATGGGGAAGGGGGCGGGGGGTTGCTCTGTCCTGCCCACAACTCAGTATTGTATTTTAATGATTTACTGCCACTGTGCATACAGTGTCTTTAAAAATGACAAAAGATTTTTGATTTTAGCTAAAAACTTCATAATTAAAAGATCACTGAGGATGATTTTACAATAGAAGAGGAGTGGGACTTTAAACTAAATTTCAAGTACTTTCGCCACAAAATCATAGCTGAGGTAGAAATAGTTTAGTGACAGCGGACAATACCGGATCATAACTTCTGCCAGTTCACGTCGGATGCTTTGAGCCTCAGTGGGCTTTAATGAGCCACTCTCTCCGTCTCCTGTCTGCTGGCTCAAAGAGTTTTTCACATTCATGTCGATTCTTGTTGGCCTGCAGATTTTGTGACGGCAGACACAACAAGAGCCCATTAGCATCTCCTCCCCAACAATCCGGATGTTGCATGTCAATGGATTACGAGTTCTAATTATGCTTTTTTTAGCATTCCTTTACCTTAACTCCGCATCAGTGAGCTAAAGACAAGATATTTCTTTAAGTTCAAGAATGAGTTAAGAACCACAAATTAGTAGAAGTGGAAATGACCACATTTGAAAAAGGACAAAAATGCATTTATTATAATTTGTAACTTTTTCATGTATCAGTTAGTTTTTTGCACTCCTTTAATTCTTCTATTTTCACCTTTTTGAGTCTCCATACAAATTTCTAGAACTTCTCCTAATTTTATTTCTTTATTTTTCTTTTTAATCTGATCATCTCTAACATAACCATAACTATTGGCCCTCAGGCTTCCAGGTTTCCCTCAACAAATAGAGTTCTTGTTGACCACGTGACCCGATAAAAGGTGGTGGAAAAGCATTTCCCCTTCTCTGCTTCCACAGTCGGGGGAAGCGGCTGCTGCCCTGAGGCCGGCAGCATGGGTGGCCAGGAATGACTAGTATTCACCACAATCAACCAGTTTAAACCAGTTGGGCTCTCATGGAGGCTTTTTGGAGAAAATCAACGTCAAAATTTTCCGAAAGCACTAGGTTAGTCAAAAAAAAGCAACTTCAGAACATTTCAGATCACCTGTGTGCCCCCGAGACTTTAAAAGTCTCAGTTTCATCCAAAAAGGCAACTTTTAAATAATTTTTGAGAATTGGTAGAAAAAAATGCATGAGCTGTCATTAAAACCATGACAGTAATGTTACTTTTTTTCCCCAAATTTGGACTTTTTTTTGTTCCTCGTCTAACCAAACTCCACTGAATTTGGAAGATACCATAAATGGAGAAGTTGTGGGAGATTCTGGAACCAAGTTTAGGTGGAAACACAAATATATAAATACTTTATTAGAGACTCAAGGTCCGTTTGCCACAAGAAAACCAAAAGATAAAACTCTTAAAAATAAAAATAAATAAAAAAAACACGCATGATAAGAAAAGTATAAAAAACAATATAAACTATGACATAAATTTAGCAAGTAAACTTAAAAAACTAAAACAAATGCAGACTTTAAAAAAAAGTAAAAGTTTAAAACACTTTCTTTGTGTTTCACTCGCGTCCCATTTAACCCGTTTACATTGATATGAATTAACGTATTATGACAACTGTGCAAAAATATCAAATGTAATAACTTTATAGATTATGTACATTTCTTACTTCCCACTCCGTTTCAAGCAATAAAATCCAACTCTACTAGACTTTACTCGATAATCGTATTTAATTAATCTAATGTGATGTAAGTGTGGATTGCATCACTGCAAAAATCTGTATATATATGAGTAATTTCACTCTTATTGTCTTACATTTTCATTCATTTTCTAATCAATGCAATTCTTTGTTTCTGAAATGAGTTTAATGAATCTGTGTGTTTTTATTTTCTTTTTTTAGTTTTTTGTGGTACAATTATTGTGTGGAACAAAAACCAATAGATCAAATCAAATTATTATCTTAAGTCATACGTCTGCAGAGAAAATCACAAAAGATTTTTAGTCAACACTGAAAAAAACGAAATATAGGATCAATTAACAAAAGTTCTGTAATTTGTTACAATTTTTTTTTAGTTTTCATCAAATACAATCAACTCAAAAATGTAATATGATAAAAACTAGTATTTTCAATGTAACAATTTTAGTACTAATTGGGATAAATATCACCTTAGGTCGTGTACTTTATAGTATCAGTACCAAAACTGTTTATAAAATACAGTATGTGGGTTCTTCTTTTTTTATTACCAAACATGCACATGTCTGTATTTCTAGAAACCGTTTATTAATCGTTAAAAATAAGAGGTGTAGCACTGGATTTGATGTCTTTTTCATTAAATAACCACAAAAGAACCTTATTTATTTTTCACTAATTCTTATTTTTCAGATTTCCTTTGACAGTCAGTTTCATAATGATGTCTGAGCTCTAATAGAGAGTGATTTTAGATCAGTGACAGCAGAGAAAAGTTATTTTACTCATGCATGCCTGAAAGGAAAAGAGCTGAAGCTACAACTATAAATGACCCTGTAGAGCCATCTCTCTAAATTCCCTTCTCCGTCATCCGTCACCACGCCATTCCCCCCCTTTGGAGCTGATCACACTTTCTCGGCATGAACTGGGCGTGGCCTCCCAGGGATGGCGTCACATTACAGCTGTGCACGCCTGTCGCAGAGTTCCCACCGAGGGCCCAGCACACTCTTAGGCTGATCACACTTCCGGAGCGTGGACCAGACGTGGCAGTCCGTTACGGTTACAGCTGCACACTCGTGCACAGCCGTCGTCCTGCACCTCTGCTGGACAGCAGCAGCTGCTCCTCCTGCAAAGGTGTGAGAACACCTTGTCAAAAATGCTGCAGCGTGTTGGGAGATGTCTGCACATGTGGTGCAGAAATGGGAAAGGCATCAGGTTTTGGTTCCGTATTATTAGACCGTGATTATGATTTGCTATATTCAGATTGGCAGGAGAGAAGTGGGTGCACGTGCAGTCTAGAAACATTATAAACAAACTTCAAGGGGTCAACCTGGAGCTTACTGCATGCACAACACTTACACGCTTAGTGAAAGACAAAACAAACTGGAAAAGTTGCATTACCTGTGATATTGCTAGTGTGAATATAGTAGCTGAAGATGCTGAAGCTTTTTGCTGAAAAAGAAAACGCTATTTGCAAACTGTTAAATTTGCTAGAAGACTGGGAATTTAAGAACTACAATAGAACGCTGAATATGACCTCAATTTCTTAAAAATGTGCAGTAAAATTGCTTAAAAATCCCTAATACATGCCAAGTTTGCACAAATATTTAGTGTGTTGCTTAAATATGAGCTAAACTCTAAATTACCACAAAAATAACTTAGTCGATTCCAAATTAGCCAGAAAAGCTAGCTCATTGCTTCAGTACCATCCCGACTCCAAAATAACCTAAAAATTCTTCAGTAAACTGAATTAGTCAAAAACGTTAGCATGAAACGTTAGCATAAAAACCCCCAGTAGAATTAGCCTAAAAATTTAGCATATTGCTAAAATATTAGCCAAACTCCAAATTAGCATAGAGGCAGTAGAGGCCAAATTAGCCAAAAAAAAAGCTAGCTTGTAGCTTAAATACTACATAAACTCCAAAATAGCCTAACATTCCTCAGTGAACTAATTAGTCAAAAATGCTAGCCTGTTGTTAAAATAGAAGCTAAAGATTAAAATTGTCTAAAAAACCATTAGATAACAAATTAGCAAAAAACGCTAGCATATTGCTAAGATATTAGCCAAACTCCAAATTAGCATAAAAACCTTAGTAGATATCAAATTAGCCAAAAAAGCTAGCTTGTTGCTTAATTACTACCTAAACTCCAAAACAGCCTAAAATTCTTCAGTAAACTAAATTAGTCAAACACATTAGCATGTTGCTAAAACAGAAGCTGAACTCTAAATTAGCCTCTGAAACCACAGTAGATAACTAATTAGCCAAAAACATTAGCATTTTGATCAAATATTTGGTAAACTACTATTTTTTAATTACAATAAAAGAATAAAACATAGTCCATGAACATATTTATAAGTCTTGTTGTTAATCTACTTAAAACTTTGAAATTTGAAGACTTTCTCAATCATTTCCTTTGGGGTATATTTTGTTCAAAATAAAAAAAAACTAAAAGTTTATGAATAAAATACAGGCAGTAATGTCCTGAACGAGCTGAACGTTTTGATACCAAGATTACTGAAATTATTTAAAGTGTGATTTAGTTTTTATGTGCCGAAAAACGTGAGGAAAGAAGCAGGAGAATCACTATAGTGTGAATGTTTACTAAACATTCACACAATAAATGAAAAAAAAAACTAAAACTAAACTACAAAATAATTTCCCAAAAAATATTCCACAAAAAAGTCTGAAATTTTGTTTAAAGTAAAACAAAACTAAAGCCAAATTCAGAACATATTTATGTGAACAGTCATTTAAAGGGGAAATAAAGCTAGTTTTAGGACCAAAAGTTGCCAAATTGGACGAAGAAGAAACAGTAGACGGTCAGGGTGACGGCAAACATTAATTGAGAGGACATTCTGTAGGGGCGGAGCTAATTTCTGAGTCTATTTTAACATCATTATTGATTAGGAGATCATCAATAAGCTTTTTCAAGGATTGCAGAAATAACAAAAGCAATATTTTAAATGAAAACTTGAACTCAACATTTTTATGAATTTTTGATCATTTTCTTGAACTAATCTTAGATTAACAGATTCACATTTTTATTACTGTAAAAGTAAAATGTCGTTTATATGTGTCTCTGGCTTTTTCAATAGGGACTTGACCCCTTTCAGGTATGAATAGCCCCACTTTCAGATAAGATTAGAGAGACTTTTAGAAATGGGCTCCGCCAGTGCAACCGCTATCTATGCCCCAGTTCACTCTTTTTTTTGTATCACACTTTTGTTATCACTCCTTGTTTTTCTTATCAACACTGGGCCACAGTCCCTTCAGCTCTTTTTTATCTCCAGCAGTTTCCACATGGACTTGTCTTAACCTAGAAGTGTGGAGGAGCGCAAGTCAACAGTCATGTGAAGGTTTTGTAAGAATCCTTTCACTGATTTGACCTAATTCTGTTCTGATCTGAAGTTCTCCCCCCAAAAATAATAATTACCAGCATGAGTTTTAAAAAAAATAAATGAATATTGATGTTTTGGATTGGATAATTTCCAATAGTATAGTGCAGTTGCATATATAAATCCACTATTAATGGTGAAAAGTAACTAATGTGAAATACTGAATATTTATCGACGATTTCTGGTTTTAACATGGCAAAGGCCGTGTTGCAAAAAAGTGGCGACTGAATTGAGTTCGTTTTGTCAATTCAGGAACTGGATGCAAGTTATTTTCTATGGGTGGCGTCACACTCACCCGGTCCAGTTCTCTTATACAGTCTATTATACAGACGTTCCTAATCTAGCATGCTAACAAAATACGTTAACATTGCATTTTTTCAAAGCCAGATGAAGGAGAAGCCCTTTAGTTCAGGGGTTCCCAAACTTTTTCTAGTTTTCTTATCTGAAGCCACACTAGCTACATTTAAAGTAATCAATTTTTGTAATCTTCCTAGAAAAGACTAATACCAAAACATTTTTTAAAACTTGATATACAGCATTACCTGCGATAGTGCTAGTGTGAATGCTTTAAACTGAATATGCCCGCTGAAGATGCTAGTGCTAAAAGCTGAAGATGTTGAAATTTTTAGCTAAAAATGCTGAAGCTAATAACTGAAAGCTTCACCATCCATCCATGGATGGAAGGTGAAATAGATAGCGAGCTAAAATATTAGCCAAAGCTCAAATTACCCTAAAAAAATGGGGGAAAAAAGGCCTAAATTAGCCCAAATCGCTAGCGTGTGGCTAAAATATTAGCTAAGCTCCAAAATAGCCAAGAACGCCTAGAGCTGAATATTTTCATACCTGAATGAGCTGAAGAGCTATAGACGTAAAAAAAAAATCGTACTGAAGAATAATGATAAAAATACAGAAATAAAGAAAAAGTGACTCACGATTAAACCAATAAATATTCTATCCTCTCCCGTTACAGTTCAGACTGCAGAAGGGTGGAATAAAAGTCAAGTTCTATGTGGTTCTCCCTCAGCGTTTCTGGGGGCCGGCCCAAATGTGGAGGTGGGCCTGATCTGGCCCGCGGGCCGTAGTTTGGGGACCCCTGATTTAGTTAAACCTTTTTCCTTTGTAGGGCTTTTAATGTGAAACATCATCTGGTTTGAGTGATTTTTTTTTCTAACAGATTAAAACAGTTTAATCTGTTTGGGTTGGCGGTCGAAACTCAATTAAACTCCATTTAATTTAGCATAAAGCTGTTGTATAAAGCCGGTAACATCTGTGTATCTCATCTTAGACTGATATCAGAATCATCACTCAAATGTAAATGCGCCCACTGACGCACAAACTGCACACATGACCAAAACACAAACAGACACAATTCTTTCTGGGCTAAAACACTCGTGTTTGTGTTCATGTCAGCGAGGCACGTCTGACAGCTCTCAGTGTTTATCGTCAAACAGAACGTGAGCCAGGTATCTAGCAAACAAGGGAAGCCTCATCTTCATCACTAACCTCTTTTCACCTCCGTATCGATGTTAACAAATGAGTGATGAGTAGAATTGATTGAAACTGATACGAGCTGTCTATCACTTGAGGGGGGAGTTCACAAAACAGTCATAACACGTGATACCTAAATTTGGACCTCTGACCCTGGACATCCAACTGCTGGATGTGACTGACAGCAGAGACACAACATGGGGGAGATACAGTTCCACCATGGTGTGTGGACCATGACGACCTTACATAGTTATAGGTCATGGGATTTGTTAGATCTACTGTATCTGTGCACTTGAGATCAGGCAAGTATTGGCCTGTAAACATACATGTTTCTGTCCTGTAGATGAAATATTAAATACCCAAAGAATCGAGATCTTCCACATGTGGTAACTGGTTCCAACAGCAGGAATCTTATGTTCAGTTCTTTTTAGTTTGTTCATAAAATTCCCAATCAAGGCGCTACACATACATTTCTTTTTCAAACAGACTTAGATCTTTACAATGATTATTACTTTCAATACAAGTCATTTACTAATTGCGTCAAAAGTGTTTAAGAGTGACCCCTGTCCTCACTAAAGGCAACCAATTGTGCAACGAAAGTATGTCATTTTCTCGTAGAACAACCGTCTCATAAAATCCACATGCCTACATTCACATTTGCACAATTGCTACTAGTTTTAGTAATAGTAAAATAACTTATTTATTATTATAGGCTTAAAACATTCCTCTTTCGACTGCCCTACTGCCAGGCTAGCTAGTAATCAGTCAATATTTAATTTATTGCTACCTTTCCTACTGTAATGAAGTTTGGGGAATAATGATAATATTTCTCCATGGAACTCAGCAGAGGGAAGCTGGTTTGATGAACTGGACTCTAGCGGTCAATTCCTTCTAACTCTCGTGGGTCTAGATTAGTATGATATGCTAAAAATTTCAGATTTTCTATCATCGTTATTATCCACACCATCTCTGGGGTTCTGTTCTCTCATTTACTTCGCCTTTCCTCTATTCTCTATTATTTATTTTATTTAGTTCTCTGTTTGGTGCAGTGTGATTCACGTGTTGTTTCCCTTCCCCGCTCCTCTCCGTGGTAGTAGGAGACATTTCAGATTCCAGGTGGATCTCCTGTGCTCCTGTTCTTGGCCGTGGACCTCGCCTCTGGCTTGTCTTGGTTGTGGACAACCCCCACCCCCACCCAGTCCTATCAGGCTGACCTCTATTCAAATATTTGTAGAGTTAGATAAGCTAATTCCTCTTCAACAGTCCTAAATCACCAGGTTTTTTAGGAGTTTTTCCTTACCGGGAAGGAGGGTCTAAGGACAGGGATAACCAGTTTTATTTAGTCTATTTTAGTAACATTAAACTTTTACTGAGATGTTTGTTTGTTGTGATTTTTTATTGCTTTTCAAAGGATGCTGATCAGCACCCATTCAAGTCTACATTTGATTTAAATAATTTCTGACTTCAGGTGAATACGGGACTTCTCTCTGGTTCCTTTCTGCAGTCCAGCATTGTGCGCCCACTTCCTCTCTCTCTGTGCTCGTTTTCTGCTTTGTGTGGAGTCAAATTAAGGCCACGAATGTCCACAAATAATGGAACAATGTCATCCCTCCACTTACTGCCTTTTATCTGGGTTGCTCTTAGCAGGAAAAACCGTCGTCTCCATCCTTTTTTGGGGAATACTGATGTTCCCTGGCCAGCTTGGGAGATTTCATATATTGTGCAGGGCACCTTATCTTTGACAAGTTGAAAGAAATCAAAGTGGCATTCTGCCTAGATGTTCATGAGCTCTTCTTATATGGCTTTCTGGATGGACTACCTCTGAACTATGAACCACTTTGCAAAGAAATCTGATCTCTGTGGCTTTTATCAACTATTTTGATTGTGAGGAAAGATGTGGACTGAGAGTTTCGCCGCCTGATAAAGTTTTCTGTTCACCAACCACTACAAAGTCTGCTTTACTGGAACAAATGTTTAGATCTAATCAATGTTATAAGAGCTCAAAATCAGGAGTATTTGTCACAAAAACTTTAGGGAATTGGGTTTGTGAATCATCTTTTAGGTACATCATCAATGTTTTTTAAGGCTTTGATCCTAAAAGAAGAAAAAAATAGTAATTAAAGATTGTTTGCCATGTTAGTAGTGTGCCTAGCAAAACACACATCTAGTTGAGCATACAGCTCCATAATAAAACAAAGTTGTGCCTCTATGAATGTATACACTGTGAAATCGAAGCAAGACAATGGAATTAATTTAATGTTCAGCCTACATTTGGTCATGTAATGCCACAGTCACAATTCAACAATAAGGAGACATCAATAGAATCTTCAAGATTTGATGCAGCCGCCTATTTTTTTCAAAATTGTTGGTGTGGTCATGAATGTGGCAGCTGGATTGCCGGGCAGCGGCAGCTCTGATTGGATGATGTGTGAATGTCTCCGGACAGCGGCCATCCATATCAAGTGCCACTGGCCACCAGCAGCCCAGTAGTCTGGGGGTGTGTAAAAAGTAGGCCATTCTTTGCAAATTTTTAGAAAACATGCCTCCCAAGAAACCCAGCAAGGGTTAAGTCCCAACGCCCAAGAAAAGGTCCCAGCAGTCCAACCACAGCAGGAGTCTTCATCCAATGAAGAGTCTGAGTAGGCCTCGGAGTCAGTCTCGGGGGGCGAGTGTTCTACTACCATATTACATGCAGGACCCACGGTGGCCCGGATTGCCTGATTCATATCTGGTCCCTGGTCCATGTCAACAGCCCTCGTCAAGTGTCCACGCTGCTGCCGTACGACTTCTGACCATCAGATGGTGGCAGTTGGATGGCAGCACAGGGCCTGGAGGGTGGCAGTTTGAAATCGTCCAATCATCAGACGATTTTGTGGACCTTGGAGGCCCTCCTATCAGTCAGTTATCCCTTGCTGCCTTCCTGCCATCCCCCTGTCACTGGACTATTATCTCGAACTGCCTGGGCGGCCACGGACCGATGTCAACTTTTAGGGAAAAATTGTCCAGTCCCTGTAAAATTGTAACTTTTTCTTAAAACCTCCTCGCCAAATTTGCTGAAAAACTTGAATTTATGTCGCGGTGGCATTTGGGGATATGTGGCTGTACCCTAAATCAATCACAGTGAAAGCCGAACTCTTCCGAAGCTCGAATTCTTCCAGATGCTTCCTTGACTCGACCGTCTCACATAACCACAGCGTCTGGAGGTTACTGATCTTACAGGGGAGCAAAGTTAGACTTGTGTTGCAGACCAAACAGAACGCTTTGGACACTTAAGGGGGGGGGTTCCCCAACTTTTCACTAGAGATATGTAAATATTTCTAGAAGCGTCTGGAAAATGTAATCTGTAGAGTTAGGATTACAGTCACAAACGTTCAAGTATCAAACAAATACCATATGATTATTTCATGTTATTGCAGTAAATTTAAATAGTAACTATAGCAAAAATAATTAAACATTAAGCTAGCTTTTCCTCCATTTGATGGTCAAAAAATTGGATTCATGTTAAAACAAGATTTGCTACATGAAATCTATACAGAGGGAATATTTCTTCCTTTAAGCTGGTTGCAGTTGTGGTGACACAAAGTGTTTTGTTTTGATCGGATTAAGCCGGTCTGATATCTCCCAGACATCACTCTGGCTGTGTATTTCCATTGATAGAGTGTTGCTTACGTCAGAACTGCAGAGGAATGAGCTTCATTAAACAAAGGGACCATTACACATTCTTTTTACTGCTTTACGTAATTGCCTTTTTAAAAACACCCTCTTTCAGGTGCAGTTAGGTACTGGAAACAGTCATCAGCACCACCAAAATAAGTGTTACCTGAAACATCTATAAGGTGCATGTTTTTATTTATTTCTGTCAGCCATGATAGCATCATTGTATGTTATTTTGGGCAAAATAGGTTATAAAAATATATATTTTAGTTTTCCTCTGCTTCTAATAACAGCCAGTATGATTAATGTCTCCTCACAGCTCAAATGGAAAGGTCTTTCATCTTACGCGACACAAAACTGTGAGCCAGGAAAATGCTTACAGAGCAAGTCCCAGAACAGCTGAAACTTCTCTCAGGAGCGCCCAGGAGCTGTGGTGTGTAATCACTTCTTCCTACCTATTTGATGCAATGGGCGCCAACAACTATTTGCAATAAAAGTTTACTCATGAACTGTGCATGATATTTAAGCCAAACCGAGAGTGTTTGCAGCATCCCCCAGGTCTGAATGAGGTCTGCTGAAGACCGTCCCAGAATGGCAGAAACACATGCGGGATCTGGTCTGGAGTTTGCAGAGGTAGGAGGGAAACAAAGACGAGCTTTGTTGCTGTGCCTTCCCTCTTTCCCTCTCTCTTTATTAGCCAAACAAACAGACTCACCAAAGCCTCACAGAGACACCACTGTGTTTGTGCATGGCTAGATGTTTCAACGCGCACTTTTGCTTTGTGTCGTTCGGTCACATGCAGTAAAATGTGATTGTGTGGTCAATGATGTGCGTATAAGCTAAACTACTTGACAGCAGCTAGCTGACTGAAATTAGAGATGTATTCATAGAAATGTCCATCTTTAAGGTAAACATGAAAAATAATTACATCTGAAAAGTTCAGTTTTGTTTTTCAGATTTCCTTCTATTTCTCTCCAATCTATTGCGGAGTGCCACAGGGTGCTTTTCGAGGACCTTTTCTTTTCTATTTTGTAATCTAAAAACTAAAACTTTCTGATTCAAAAGACACTGTCAGAAAGGAAATTCTGACCTAATACAGCAACTATTACGATACGAAACTGAAGTAATAATATAGAAGATAAATCATAATCAATTAAGTAGTTCGTAAAATAGTATTTTTTCTGGCCCTCAAAATTACTTGTAGTATTTTTCAAGGATTTGCATGCAGGGTCCATACCCTCCTGTTTAATTACATTATTCTCTTTATGGGGCAGGGTCACAGTTTTTTAAGAAACAGTTGAGATGAGGTTCCCTAAAACTATCTGTTTCCATAAAAGTAACTATTACTGTATTTAAAAAATGATCCAGGATAAATTTAGTCTAAGTCTTTTTTAAAGACCGTGTTTAAAAGACCAAATTTGCCAGGATTGGCCAATAGGTTTCACCAGTGATCATCAGATGTACAAAATTCTTCCCAAAAGCCTTTTGTCCTCAGTTCTGAGAACGGTCATGTATATAAATAGACAGTATTGGTTTGTTTACATGTGCAGCCGAGCACGTGAACAACTTGCACACATGCAAGTCGTGCCTCCAGGTTTGGGTCAAACTTCAGTGATAAGGGGGAAAAAGTTTTTTTTTTAAAGACCCACTCCAGTGAGAATTGTTTTTAAAGGGTCTTGGAGCATTTTCGTCATGATAGAGGACATATAGAAAGAAAATTTAAGCTTAAAATTGTGTTTCTTTATTCAAACTGGTGTGAATCAGGAGCAGACGAAAAAATGCTGTTAGAAAAAGTTTGTAGATGTAGGTGCTACGATCAGTGGGCTACGAGTTCCCTGTTCTGTTCCATTCTGATGGAGCCTAGAACCATGTACGTCTTTGTTTTCCTCGTCTGAGCTGGCATCTACTTTGAAACTTTAGATTGGGTAGCTTGAATATTTCTCCTCGTTTTATTGGATCAATTTGGGTTGTGAGGGGCTGTAAGCTAACTAAAGGATGTTGGGAAGTAGGGGCAGGCTTACTCCGGCTCCACATCTCAGAGGCAAATTTTTAATTGACTTCTGCATAAACCACCCCCTAGAAAACTATAGTTTTGTTTGTACTTTGGCTAAAAATGGCATAACCATAATTAAAAGACCACTGAAAACAATTCAAGTCTTTAGTCT